>NC_009327.2:1326518-1356167 GCF_000002845.2 Leishmania braziliensis MHOM/BR/75/M2904
TGCGACGCTAAGCACAGGCCAGCGAGGAGCAGCGCCACGCTCAGTACACAGGGCGGTAACGTCTTGGCGGAGCCGACGGCGATGGAACCACATGCAACCAGAGGCACCAGGCGCGCTACGCTCACGACAACACTGCCCTTGCTTGGTGGGGCCTGGCTTGGCGCGAGGAGCAATACGTCAGCTTCCTCGGCGATTTCTTCGGCACAGCGAAACACGTCAGCGACGTCCCTGAAAAACTCATGTGCTTCATCGGGTAGCACTTGAGACAGCGACGCTGCAGGGCCTTCGCGATTTTCGCACGACCGCCTGGAGCGGCCCCGTAACCAGTCGATGAAACTGGGGCCGTGGCTGTGACGGAAGAGCTGTTCGCTTTCTCCGTCACGCGGCGCACCGCTACTCACTCGGAGTACTGCGCACGCAGCGGCTGCAGTGCAACACACGCTACGTAGCCCTATCCCTGTCTTGCCTCCGTTGGCGGCGCCACCTAACAACCACGGGTACATTGCAAGTGCACTCCACGAAGGGAACACTGCGTGTAGCCAGTGCAGCACGTAAGCCAGCGCCATCAGAGCAGCAGTGACCGACGCGCACGCACCGTAGAGCCAGCGCCGCCGCTGCAGCACGCCGCAGTCTCGCACTTCAGCTGAGGCCCACACCACCACGACTAGTAAGCCAACCAACCAGCCCAGAGCGATTTTCTGTGCGAGGTACAGCAGCACCCAGAGCAGCAGCATGTAGAGGTGGGTAGCGCACGTCCGCCGCAGCCGGCTCCAGATCCTTCCCGGTCCGGACACAGCGGCCTCCATGTTGCGCGCTCTCCACCGAGCTTGCAACGCGCACTGTAGCTGCAGGGATTGAACGGCACCAACCAGCAGTGGGGCGGCAGCGACGACCAGCGTCGGCGGAAGGTTCTCGGCAGAGCCCATCGCAAACGAGGGTCTCCAAAGACCAATAAGCTCTGCCGGAGATAGGCCAAGCCGCGTCTGCGTGTCGAGCCAGGCGGGAGAGAACCATAGCTGGTACGCACACTGCAGTGCAGCATGCACGGCTGCCAAGCCAAAAGTCCAGCAAGGGAAGATACCCAGGCCCGGGCCAACCAAGTAAAGCGCCACCAGAATTCTCGGTCGCTGCACGGCAGTGTGAACCATGCTGACGAGAAGAGCTAGCGAGAGCACATCGGAAAGTACCTGCGGCCACAACACAAGTGCCCGCCAACACCGAGCCGTCGACGCCTCTGGTACACCGGTGGCGGACGCTGCATCCGGCGAGGGTGGCAACGAGCTCGGTAGTGGGTATAGACTAGTGGTGGCCGTCGCGAGCACAATAACGAGCCACCAGGGAATGGAGAGTGGTGTGAGCCACGTGGCGGAGTCGGCAGGGAGGCCAATGTCCTGTGCGCAGCGCCCCTCTGACCCTGGTGGGCATCCAAGTGCGTGTAGGAGTTTCCAGAGCCACGGCTGCACCGGCGCGAATTCCGCCGTCAGCATGGACATGAGCACCACTCCGCAGTAGCCCACAACGAGGAAGCGTCGCCACACGTACGCGAGTTTGTGACACCGCAGGTGCTGCAGGAGGGCCGCAGCGAAGAGGAGGAGGATGAGCACCGTTACGCTTGCGCTCCTCGGCAGCAGCAGGGCAATCCACGCGAGTACCACAACACCGGCGACCTGGTGCACTATGTGAAGGAGGCGCGCCCAGCGACAGCGGAAAATAAGGCACTGCGAGATATGTGTCCAGTCGGTGAGCCACTTTGGCGTGTACCGGCTACACCAAAGGAGTACGAGCTGGGCGTAGAGGTACGGCGCACAGTCGCCCCACGCAATGGGGGTGAGTCCCGCATAGCCACCCAGGCTGAGCTTGATGAAGGATGGCTGCGCTACAGCGGAAATGAGCCAACGCTGCTGCTGCTGCTGCTGCTGCTGGGGGCGCTTTTCGTCCTTGACGGTGAAGACGCTGTAGCAGAGCTGCACACCGACAACAATGGCCACCCACACCGGCGGCACCGTGCGCACTCGTCGGTACAGCACGGCGTTGCTGCCGATCACGCTAACCCCGAGCGACACCACCAGACAAGTTGCATGAAGAAAATCAATGGTGGCGCTGCTGGTGCCGAGAACAAACATGCAGAGAATGACGGCGTAGGTGTAGAAGGGGCCACTGGCAAGGAGGTGGGTCACCTCCTGCGCCGTAAGCCCACCTCGCGAAGCGGCAGGTGAGGAGCCATCTAGCTCCTGTACGGCAGCGGCGCAGATGGCGTCGAGCTCGACAGTGCGCGGCGAGCGTCCCACTGCGACTCCAAACAACTCGCGCAGCTTTCTGCGGTTTGCCGCCGCATTGCGCAGCTGTGCGCGCAGCCACGTCACCTGCACAGAGTCCGCGGGATGCGCTTCGGCGTGGGCTGAGAGCACCATGCGGTTCACAGGCGACGACGACTGCGCAGCGGGCTCCGCACCTTCGCTTGTGCTGCTGACGATGCTGCTGCCGCCGGTGTCGTCAACACCTGCAACAGTAACGTATACTCCGCAAAGGAGGGCGATGAGATGCTCCGCGACAACTTGCGTACCCACCGCACGACCATCGTCCGGATACGCAGGCCTTGCTGGTGGCCACTGCCCCCACGCCGCGGTGCGCGGATTGCCCGCCAGCATTCGATACACATACTGTAGAAAAATCATGCAGCACAGCGCGGCCAGTACAGAAGCGAGGGCGATGCGGAGCGCCGAAGGTGGCGCCAGCGGACGCTGTACCAGTCCGCCCGCGCAGCAGCAGAGGTGGAGCAGCCACACTGCCGTCGAGACGAGACTAGGGTAGTAGACAGCGTACCCGAGGATAGCTGTGAGACACACAATGGCAACCACCTGTGGAATCGATCGTTGACGGTCGCACAACCCTCCGTCATGTGCAGCCATCGATGGCAAAGGCGCGTCGGACACCGGGGTGCGCAGCAGCCGCTGATTTCCTACGGGGAGCAGGCGAGAGGTCACACCGTCAGCTGAGGTCTCCGTGCCGGCGCTGCTCTCAGGTATGGGGCTCTCCGATGATGCCATGTCGTGGTGCATGGCTGTGGCGCCAAGGAAGACGCCTGCCATGCCCAGCATCTGCATCGCGTAGCGAAGACCTGCAACAGTGTCCAAGGCGGCGGGGCCGATGCCGAGCAGCCTGCACCAGTCACTGTGCGCCTGAGTGACAGAGAGAAAGGCGGTGTTCTGGGTTGCACACACGAACACAAGAACCACGGCGACAGCGGTTCCGAATATGTGGGGGACATGGCGCTTCGCCCCCGGCCCGTTGCGCACCGCGCAGTGTGACGGTTGCCGGATGTGATGCTCGACGTGCAAGAAGACTGCTGCAAACACAAATGTGAGGCCTTCTAGACACAAGCCGATCACACTCGGCTCTGCGGTCCAGGCGGTGACCCAGCTAAAGAGGAACAGCAGCGACCCGGTGGTGAGGCGACAAGTGGCGATCCTCGTGCCTTCCCAGCGAGAAAGGAGACGCCGAAGCATTGACCTGTCCTGGGCCATGCGCGTGCCGTCACTACGAGAGAGAACGCGACCTGAGAGAGTGTGCCTGAGGATTAGCAGATATGCCCCCAGGACCACGGTTGTGGCGCCTGGGCAAACCATCGTGTTGACGTAATCCCTAGCGTCCCACTGCTGGACGCCGAGGAGGGCCCACACAGGGAACAAGAATTGCCATACGATTTTCTGCACCCACGTTGTGTTGCGCTGCAGTGTCGTTAGCACGTTTGCAGCAACGTTGCAGACTGTCGAAGTCACCAATAAGGCAAGTAGCGTTCGCCAGAGGGGCGAAGGAAAGAGACGCCGGCCGACGAGTGCGCGGCGGTGCCTGCTGCAGTAAAAAAGAGCCCCAATCAGCCATACCGGAGCTCGCAAGGTGATGGTGCTGATGGTGGCTAGCACTAAAAAGAGAGCATGAAGCGCCGCCACGTGTCGTGGAGAAATGGACTCCGACCCTCCGTCCGTCACGATAACGCTGAGTGATGTCATCGAAAAAGATCGTCGTCTCTCGCTTCCTGCGCCGCTGCTGCCGGCGCGTGTACATGAGCAGAGTGGAACAAGTGGCGGCAACACACGTAAAGATGTGCCCTTTCTACTCTAGGTAAATGATGACCTCTATGTATGTGTGTGTGGGTGTCGACTGAGTCTCTCTCTGTCTATTGTTCTCCCCTTCCAAGCCACACACAGTGGAGCGATACCACCACCAAAAAAAGAGAGGATGAAGCAAGACGCGTGCTGCGCGTTACGTGGATTTGTTCGATGGAAGAGTAACCGCCTAGAAAAGCACAGAGAGGTGAAGTACTTGATGAATGAGAAGGCAAAGCAGAAGAAAGTAGAGGACGCTGGAAGAGGGAATGGAAGCGTCGGCGTGTTGGTGGGTGATGGTGAAGGCTAAACAGGCGTACGTCCTACTGATGTTGCCGTGCGTTTTTCTTCCTTTCCTCCTCCGGTACGTTGGGTTGAGAGCCGAGAGCGCAACACGCACGCACGGGCACTAGAAGAATGCGATCACACGAAAAAGGCAATAGAGCGACAGCTGAGTAAAAAGGGCAACGCACGCGTTCAAAGCGCTCTTTTTAGTTGTTTGTCCAGTACGCGACTGGCGGCTGCCACAGTGTGGTACGGGTTGGTGAGCCGAAGGAGGGAGGAGGAGGAGAGAGAGAGAAAGAGGGGGAGAGGTATCGTAGGAGCGGTGGAATAAGTAGCTATGCACACGCGCACGCGTGATCATGTTGCGCACGAGGAAAATGGTGGCGTGTGGGGATGCTTTCAAGTGAACCCTGGACGAGAACCAAGCAGGAGCATGACGGCTCACTTCATCCTTTGAGGTCTACAAAGTTCAAGAGCGCAACACGCTCTCCGAATCACAATGCCTCTCTTTCAGCAGTCCGCATCAGCGTCTGCGCAGGCGCTTGCAACGATCTGTCGCCTTACCCCACATCACTTACCCTTCACATGACTAGGGACTTAGATATGTGGATCTCCTACTCCTGTAAGAACAACTACGCAGTTCAAGCAAAGTCCACGCGTACTGCAGCATACACACGCAAACTCGCGAGTCTTCCGCACTGGCGAGGCAGAGGAGGGAGTGTCAGAAAATAAAGAAAGCCAACGGCTCCAGCTCGAAGAGCCCCTCAGTTGTTGTACAAGGTTGACCGGGCACCCGTGATGAAGTCCGGCGTGCCCCAGCGACGTTGCAGCCTGCCGTGAGACTTGATAACGTTCCACATGTGTGCCTTGCGCCACTGACTAAGAGAGGTATTTTCGATGGTGTTGTCGGCGATGATGGCCTGGATGCGCGAGTTAACATACTCATCCATCGTAGTTCTGTTTGTCGCCTTTCCCTCCTCGGTGTGTACACGTTGATTCCACCGCATAACCTGCGCATGCGACGGGTGCGACACCAAGACGCCCCCATCCTCGAGCGCGAACATGCGAAATGTTGGAGAGAGTGTGCGCGTCGTTGCAACAAGTCCGCGGTTGTCGGCGAAATCGTCTCGCTGCTCCGCGGCTGTGGTGGCTGGTGGTGAAGGGGGTACCGGCATTACCTTGAAGGTGCGATCCTTCTTGGGGGTGTAGACAGACATGCCAAAGCCGCCGAAGCCGTATCGGACAAAGCCGCGGTTGTACACGCGGCCGTAGCGCGTACCCGCATTGGGGTGCTGCGCGCGTTTCTTCTGATGCGACTGTACGCGCAGCAGTGCCTGAGTAAAACGTAGCATCTCACTAAAGGTGTGGCGCCGCCCTGCTCGTCGATAGACCCACAAAGGCCTACAGATCTGCAGATGACTACCCCGATAGGAGCCGTGCGGAAGGGTGAGGAGCGGCAACAACGGCAGCAGCAGCAGCAGCAGCCTCGGTAACGCAAGCCTCCTTGCTCTTGGTGCTTTGGATGGGGCGCGAGCCGGGGGTAGTAGAGATATCAATGCGAAAACGACAACAAAGGAATGTGAGCATAAAAAGAGGTCGTAGGGATGAGGAGACCAGCAGATGCGCGCGCATGGAAGAGAGGATGTGACAGAGGGGGTGGGGTGAGACGGGACGAACCAAAGCGAAGTGTATCCCCTACCCTAACAGGAGGCTCGGGTGGCAGGCTATTGCAGAGCGGAGGCTTCGCACAAGCAGACTCTTAAGACAGCGCAGACAGCGTTTTCCGCGCTGATCTCGGTGAGGCTACCGTCTGTCGTTACTTCTCGGCACGTGCACCGTACACAACACGAGAAACGACGACAGGAAAGGAAACGAAGCTTCCAAGCTCTATTTAACCGGCGCCTGTCTCCCTGGTCTCCACCTCTTGTGGAGACAAGTTCGTTTGAGTCATCGTTAACAGCATAATGTAGAGGAAATGCGTGCGTGCGTGTGTACTCTAGAAGGACCACCGTAAGTGCACTCGGACATTTCACCGCGCGCGCCCACACGCCTCGATAAAACCGCACGCACTCACGCAGACGGGCGATCGGCGGGAAAAGAAGTGACGAAAAGGGGGGCGTGCGTCCCCAGCGCACTTCTCCCACGCTCTGCCCTGGCGCCTGCTACACCCATCTCTCTCGCTCTCGAGCATTGGCGAATGGAGGGCCGAGTAACCTAAGATGAGTTAGTCGCTGCGTGCCTGGCGAATTGCCATCACCCTCTCCAGCACCGCATCTCTGTCGTCTTCCATGCCAGCTGCTGTTGCGTCACGCGCGCTGACAACTCTCGCCAAGAGTGAGTCCACCTCCTCCTGCAGTATCGCTGCACGCGCCTGCGCGGCCTGCACATCACGCGCCACGTCCTCATCGAGCTGCTGAAGGAACAAGGCAGCGTCAGCCGGCGCTGGCGCGTGCGTGGATTGGGAGCGCTGCAGCGAAGAGGTCTTCACGGCCGCACCAGAGGACCCACAAACGGGGGTCGCTGACTCCGCGGTCGTCGCGCTCATTTATCTTTTAGTTTGCTACAGGTGGTTCAGCTATATATATATGGGCGCAATGATAGCCGTTCGTGGTAGGAGGAGGGTGAGGAAGGAAATGGGAAGAGGAGAGAAGACGGAAGTCGCATACTGCACGCCGTATTGACTCGTGTGGCACACGCTGAGAAGTGTGACTTAAACGCCTTTCGTATTTGCCTCCCCCCTTCCCGCCACATGACAGACGAAGGCGTGGTGCCGTCAGCGTTTGGCAAGCGCACAAGCAGAAACAACTTGCCTTTTTTTTTTGTTGTTTCTGCCTGCTCCCTGCTTGCATCATCATTATCATCATCATCATCATTCGCTTTGGCCTTTTCCTGGTTATGCGTCGCCGTGGCTTTGCGTGGGCGTCGTCGTCGAACAGGAAGGGAGTGGGGCGGAGGTAGGGACGTCCACGACAAGGGCAGTGACCACAAACCTTGATTCTCAGAGAGCCGAATCGCACTACCACCAAGAGGAGTCCTCGGATAATGTTTTCGTTCGTTTTGTGGGTTCCGGTGCAGATGTGCTTTCGCTCCCGTTCTTAAATGCGCACGACGGCTTCGCGGCACGTTGGTAAGAGGTACACTAGCTCCGCGTGCGAGACTTGGAGTAGTTGTCTACGATGCGCTCTAGGTTGCGGAAGTGCTTCCGCTTGAGCATGTCAAAGTTCACAGCACCCGTCTCGTCAATCGATGTGGGGTCATCTCGGCGGAGGTACTCGGCGATGTTGTCGATGAGCAGCTGCTCCTGCATCGACGAGATGACCTGGAAGAGCCGCTCGGCCTCATCGACGGTGATGCGCTGGTCGTCCTGGTAGGCGCGGCGGATTCGATCTAGCGCGGATCGACACTTGCCTGCTTCGGTGGCCAAGAGTGAGTTGGCACCGTTGAAGGCAATGCAGTTCTTCCAGATGAGCTCCACGTCTTCCATCACCTGCAGGGCGGTGGAGTAGGTGTCGCCCTTTACGATGTTGTCCAGAATGTGTCGCAGGCTCATGGGTGACTTGACCACGTCGTAATACGTGAAAATCTCCTGCGACAGGGCATTAACCGGCTCGCGAAACCATACAGAGCTCTCTTCCTCATTGTACAGCTTATAGATGCAATGATATAATTCAGCCACCTCGGGGATGGTCTCTAGGGAGTGACGATGAGCATGCTTGCCACTCGGCAGCGGCCGTGGGTGCTTCAACGCACAGTCAATATACTGTAGCCAGTAATCAATCTTACCCAGGGCATCACCGGGTTGAGAAGTCATTGCGGACGTGACGCGAGAAGAAAGGAAAGAACAAAACTGCCCTTGACTTTCCCGCCTTTCTTTTCTGAATGTGTGTGTGTGTGTATGAGGGACTGCAGTGATGCAGGAAACAGAGGGAGGCGCCTCGAAATTTTCTATTCAGTTCTATGTTACCGCCAACCTACTCGCAGGACGGTACCACCACAGACAACACTCGCAGTGCCAGAGGTGTGGGTGTGCGCACTTTTGTTATTCGGCTTCAACAGCGCACAGCACAGCACACACACACAAAAAGAGGGGTGACGGTGGACGAGTCGCGAGACAAGGACGGGTTCTCCTCTCAGAAGGGCCATGAAGAGAAGGGGTGCATAAAGGAAGAGACCAAAAGGTGGCGGGGGAGGGGGGTAGGTACGTCGAGTTGCACGGCTGCGTGAGGGGGGGGGGGGGGCCTGTGACAAACCACTTTTTTGCTCGTTTTTTCTGGCGCGCGCGCGCGTGTGTGTACGCAGATGGATGGGTGAGATGGGCTTCATGTGCGAGTGCCTGCGTGCCTGTTGACCAACGATGCGGACAAACCACCTCCTTTCTCGTCGGCGCATAAGAGAAGAGCACTGAACACAAGCCACACACACACAGACATATGTAGTGCTGCCTCTTCATCATTTGCTTTCACTACGTTGCCTGCGTTAGCGCGTTTCTTTCGCGTTAAACATCGGTGCCACACGCAGCTCAATCGACACTGGCGCCACAGCAGCAGATGCTCTGTGCTACTCGACAGCAGTCAGCGGGAAAAGTGGCGGAGAGGGTGTGTGTGTGGAGGGGAGCAGGGGAAGGACCGCGGCTGTAGAAGGACAACAGAGCCCAATGTCGCTACGGTACATCGCTCGCGCTCAGCGCCGTTGTTGCCATCATCCCCACTCTCTCGTTTTCTCACCGATGCACACCTTCACATTCACCGGAAGTGCGTGGGGAATCCAGGCTCGTCTTGCCTGTCCGCCGCTCGAACACGGAAGCCACGAAAGTTCATCTGTGTCGCCTGCTGTTTGAGGTTTGTGGCGATGGACTTCTGCCACGGCGGGAGCGCCGTGTCTGGTACGAAGACAATCCCTTCAGCGTTCTTGGCCTCGAAGACCTCGAGACGGCGGCGATTTTCGATCATGACACGGTCGCGGGTGACAGGCTTGTAGGGTTCCCGCCGGTTGAGGAGGAGCATGTGCTTGCTCGTGACCTTCGCCACCTTCGCAAGTCGCTTGAGACCCATACGCTTGGCAAAGTCAGCAGTTGTGTGTTGTGAAGTAACTAGCTAGTGCTGTTCTTTTTTATCGTTTTGTTTTCCGTGATGAAGCAGAAGATAATGTCACACATCCAATAAGCTGTGTACCTGCACCGTGGTGTGGAGAGAGATGATCCCTCCCGCCCGACTGACGTTCCCCGGCTGCTCGTTATCGATCGGTCAAATGCGAAGTAAAGCGATTCAACGAGTAAATCATCCATATCCCCATAGGAGATGAAAAAGAAAAGGAGGCGAGTCAAGCACCGAATGTGAGTGAGAAGACAACAGCAGACCAAGAGCACGGCAGCGATAGGGAGAGGGATACGAGGCCGCCTCGGTCATGTGTACGATTGCTCACACTTCCCCCCATGCACATGCAAGCGCGGCAGCAACGTCTATCGTGGACGCCCCCCTCTCGCCCTCAGCACCATCTGCGCTCTGAATGTATGACGCGCACGTGAAGCAGATGGATGAGGGTTCTAAGACTCCATGCAAAAGGGGAAAAGGTCTCTACCTGTACATCTTCCAAGAAGTAGAGGCGATGGCGAGACTGCCACGTTCCTCCCTCCCTCCCTCCCTCTTCACAGTCGTCTCTTCGCGCATAGCAAGGCAGAAGCCTGTGACAAGTAAGGGGGGGGAGGGTGCCTCTCTGATTCCGCCGCACCCCTTTGGTCTGTGCCCCTCTCCCCTTTCCCTTGTTTAGTGCTGCAGGGTCAGTCAAGTTGTTTCCTTGTTAGGCGGCGGCTCTTTTTTTCTATTTTTTTTTCCCCATTTGACTAGATAAGTCGCTATATATATTCCCTACAAAGATATGAATGGGAAGCTCATCAACTTCCTTCCGGCATCGGCGACGAACAGTCATCAGAGGGGACGCAGCAATCCCCATTACGCACCGACTGTGTCACTATAACGAGGGCGCGAGGGGCAGCAATGCTCGAGGTGAGACGGTAGAGGCGAAGAGAGAGGATGAGGGGCAATAGACAAACAAAATGTGGTGGCACTGGTGCTCCCCTTCCTCCGTCAGCCCGTTCAGTGTACCTGGAATAGGGTCGATAATGGGGTGCGTCCTGATGGCAGCTGACCAGCTCTTGTTCTTCGATTGTAGTTCCGCTGCTGCCGAGCTAAGAGAAGGGGAAAGGTGGACGCTAAATCAGCGTGCCTTTCTCGCCCTCTCCTGCGTACAACGAGCGCTCAAAAAACATATAATGGCGCACCAGCCAGCACGTCTCTAGCCTCTCTATCCCAAGGCAAGTCAACCTGAGCTTTTGTGTGTTTCTCCCTCGTCCTTTTCGTTTGCTTCCGTCTCTGGCTGCGTCCATGTAGTGTACGTGTGTGTGTGTGTGCGTGTGCGTGGGTGAGCTCACACACACACACACATAAAGAGGAGAAGCGAAGGGTGCCGCACGGACCATCACAGAGAGAAAAGATGAGTGGGGGAGGTGGCCCTGTAATCGCTTGTGGGGCCGTCCATGAGCGAGATAGTCTCTGGAGCATCATTGCAGAAAACCTCCGCTTTTGCCTTGCGGAGGCTACTTCTGGTCTTTTTGATCTCCGGCAGCTGCTGCTACGGGCGCTCTACCTGCCGCTGCCGCCTCCGTCTCCGCAGCCGGGGGCTTCACGAGGGGACGATTAGAGCCACGGCCAATGCACAGGGCGGAGAAAAAGACAACAGGTAGGGTGATGAGGTGAACAAGCATCATATTCGCCGAGGGGAAACAGTCGAGCGGATGCTTCATCACATACCGAGTCTCTTCCCCGAGCCGGGCTATGCGATACTTGAAGAGCTTTGATTGTAGTAGCAGGAAGTCGGAGCTAAGCATACTAGCCAAGTCCCTGTTCTCGGCTTTGCAAGCTGCCAGTGTCTCCTGGAAAGGCTTGGCCTGGCCAGGCTCCTTGAGGAAGACGCTGGCAGCGCGTCGCATCACAGACGAGGAGCGGCGGAACATGATTGCTGCTTGCGTTCGCTCCCCGTCCTTATTTTCTATCAATCTCAGTTCCAACTTCGTTCTTTCGATGCTGAGGATGTGCACTGCTTCTCTGCTCCGGCACGGAAGGGGGGCGAAGGAGCGAAAAGAGTGTGCCAGAGACGAATGATTTCGCGCCTGCCCTCATGTTTGCGCCGTAGCGGCAAAGAGTGGAGGTGAAGAGAGAAGGCGATGCGATGACGCGCAGAGAATGTAAGGGGTGGGGAGATGAATGGACAGTTGATAGCTCAAGCACGCGCGAGCAAGAAAAGAGCAGGGGGTGCAAAGCACCAAGCTACGCGATACTGATAAGGCAACGTGACCCTCTCCAAACTCCCGGGGTCGCTACTGACGTGATATCGGAGGCGAAGGGAGGTGTGTCGGAGCAAGGAGAGTGAACACGGCGCGCTCCATGTTTCCGCTAGGCATGCCGTAGTGTACGTGCGTGTCTCTCTCTCTCTCTCTCACGCATAGCACTATGTCGTCCGTGTTGCGTGTTGTGGTGAGAAACAGATGAGGCTGCTTCTCATTGTTTTGGGGGGGTGACACATAACGGAAATAAGTCGAGCGACACGAATAAAAGAGAGAAATCAGCGAAGAAAATAAAAATCAAGCCGTCAACGCATCGCACAGATGAAGCCCACTTCGGCACTGTCCTGCGAGGGCGCACAGCGCCTCTCCCGCTCACACGCACACCAGCGCACGCCCTCCACTATTTCCGTGTGGTGAACATGAATAGCAACTCTGCCGAACACAGGAGACGGCGGGGGTGCGTGGAGGAGAGCTCACCGACACACTTGCCTCCGCCCCGGCATGCCTGCCCGCACAAGCTTGCGGAAACACCTACCGGTACGCAGAGAAGAGGAGGAAAGGGAGCTGAAGAGCAGAACTTTTCCCCTTCGCTCATTCTCTCTTAGTTCTTGGCGGCAAACGCAGCGATGCGCTCGCGGCGGCGTTTCAGCGCGGCCTTCTGGTTGTGCTTGCGCACGCGGCGAGTGTTCACCAACGCAGGGAGCCAGCCACCACGCTTGGAGTTGCAGAGATGCAGGGGCATGGGGCCCTTGATCCCATTGCGGTGATTCTTGCTCGACTGGTTGTGGTTAGTGTGGTTCTTCGACTTGGCCATCTTGAATGAACTGAATCTAGAGAAGCGGTCGCAATGAAAGAGCGCAGCAGAAGTCGGGGAGGTAGGGGGTGTAGGAGGCCGAAAAAGGGGGCCCATTGTGGAGTGTGGTGTTGGTGCAGGCCGCACACGAGGCACAATACAGGCGTAGGGGCCAGCCGAGAGAGGAGGAGAGAGGGGGCGGGGGGGGGGGGGAAGGGGGAACGAGTTGGAGCAGAGAAGGGAGGACAAGGGTAACGAATAAATGAAAGGAGCACTTCATTATGGTCTAGCACCACCCACGTACTCACACACGCATGCATTCAAACGCGCCTACCCGTACAGGAGCGAGCGACTAGCGGCAATGGAGAAGATGGCACAAACGAAGCAGGTGTCAGCTAGAGGCTTGTCCTTCCCTAACTACACCCACACAGACTCACCACTCGAGTACACAGGGACGACACTCATCGTGTGGGAGGCAGAGAACGTTCATGCGCCTTTGCTGGCGCTGACATTGTGTTCTGCGGCCTTTTGCTGTCTTTTCGTTTGATGTTTGCGTTCTTCCGGCGTGAAGCGCCATCCAAAGAAGACAAAAAAAAACCGAGAAAACAAAATCAGACACGAACACACGCGTACGCGCGCCACCGCCTTCGCTTCAGAGGGGCCCTCAAGAGCGCCAAAGAAGAGAAAAAAAAGGGGGAAAGCGGAATTGCCAGCAAAAGCCCAGTTCACATACAAGGGCAAACACAAGCCTGTGTAGTGGTGTCGTCTGCTGATCTGCACCACCAACCTGGCTCTCAGTCTTGCGCTTCAAAGGAGCGAGTGAGCAAGACATGATGCGCAAGTGCATCTGTGGGTGCTTCTTCCCCTTCGCGCATTCTCTCTTAGTTCTTGGCGGCAAACGCAGCGATGCGCTCGCGGCGGCGTTTCAGCGCGGCCTTCTGGTTGTGCTTGCGCACGCGGCGAGTGTTCACCAACGCAGGGAGCCAGCCACCACGCTTGGAGTTGCAGAGATGCAGGGGCATGGGGCCCTTGATCCCATTGCGGTGATTCTTGCTCGACTGGTTGTGGTTAGTGTGGTTCTTCGACTTGGCCATGGCTACGAGTGAGTGTTGATATATATATATATATATATCTGTGTATGTGTGTGTGCCTGTAGTTTGAAAGAAGAGAAAGAGGAATGATGTTAGACAGCGCGCATAAGCGTGGGTGTGTTGGAGAAACGCACAAAGGAAAAAGAAGCAACGCCGTGGGCACCGAGAGCAAACATGTGCGTCCATCCCCACAGGGGTGCGGGGGAGGCGCGGGGAGTCCCGTTTGAGGAGAGAGTAGGGCGAGGAGTGCGGAGAAAGAGTTGATTGACGGTAAGACAAGAGGGCAAACCGAGTGGCGAAAGGCGACACGAGAGGCGCGCTGAGAGCACAGGTGCGCTCATCTTTTTTGTTGTTGTTCGTTCACTTTCACACTCATCGACACTCACACACGAGGAGAGACAACGGCGGCGAGTGCATCAAGTAGCTCTTCCGCATGAAAGCTGCATCATGCACGCGCGTCACTGTTGCTTCGTGTTCCTTTGGATGTTTTGTCGAGCACTTTCACTTCGGCAACAAAAGATGATGGCACTATTTCACGACACTGCAATACCTGGCGAGATCATCGACAGAAAACACGCACAAGCACGAAGAGGGGGGACGTGGCGAGAGATAAGTGCAACTGACGAGAAAGAGATGTATGATCAAGAATGAGAGAAGAGTGGGGATACAAGACAAAGAAATAGACTGGGCGCAGTAGTAGCAGCAGCATCACTACATCCAATCTCTCCTACCGCACCTCTCCTCGTCAGCGCGTTCTACACTGCGCACAGTGTCGAGGGAGGGGGGAGGAGACAGGAGAAAAAGCAGAGAAAGTGGAGATGCAGCGATTCACCCGTGATAGGCGACGGAGAGACAAGACTCATATGCCCATGCGGGGGGAGGGGGCCAACGTCGACTCAGCGATACGGGCACGGTACACACACCACAGCTGAATCGAGCCGTTCCATTGCCGTACATTAGTCGTGCTCCAGTGACTTGAGGCTCTTGCGCTTCACCAGCAGGTCTACGATTCTCGTCAGGAAAGGTCGCAGGTGATAGGCGAGTTTCCCTGCTATCGTCATGATGACCTCAGCATCGTCGCACAAGACGCAGTCCATGCACTGACGTGCGCACGCAGCGGGTGAGACGCCGCGGCGTTGATTGCCACCGAGGGGCTTGCCATCGTTTGTCAGCACACGAGAGTGGAAGTCTGTATCCACGTATCCGGGGCAGCAGAGGGTGATGTGCACTGTTGTCTCACCGCGCAGAGCGTTCATAAAGCCCTGAATGGCGTGCTTCGACGCCGTATACGCGCTCCGCAGGATGGACGGCAACACGCCTGCAAGAGAGGACATGACGACGATGCGACTGGGCGAGCTGGACGAGTGATTCTGGGTGAGCTGCGGAAGGAAGGCCTGCAGCAGCCGGACATTCGCGAAGTAGTTGATGTTCATCATGTCGTGGCATATTTCTTCAAAGGCAGGCTCCGCCGTGAAGGGGGCGATGGCGCCTGCGCCGGCGTTAAGCACCAGGTATTTGAGAAGGGGCCTCGTGCTCCCATCCTTGGTGTTGTAGAGGTGAGCGTACTCGCTGCGAACGCGAGCGGTGCCCTCCGCCTTGCTGATGTCTGCTTGGATGTACTCGACCCGCGGTGCGCCAGCCTCCCTACATGCCTGCACGGCTGTCTTCAGCGCCGTCTCATTGCGGCCCACCAGAACAATCTCACAGTGAGCAGCAGAAAAGATCTTGGCCAGCTCCAGTCCCAACCCGGAGCCACCGCCCGTGATGAGGGCTACGGCGCCTGCCTGGAGTCTCTGCCGCTTGACTCGGCGGTGCACTTGACGGCTCAGAAGCACCACAGTGAGAGAGAGAAGAGCCGCCAAAGCAACACGAGACATCTCTTGACGCGATAATGAGTTGATGTATTTACTGCTCTTTTTTTACTTATGGTTGAAGCCGCAGGTTTTCGTAGCTCCACGCGTGCTTGCGTGTGTGTGTGTGGGGGGGGGGGTGTTGGAGATGCGAAGTGGTTCAGAGAACGGGCAAAGCGAGAAAGGGAGTTGACACAGAGGGGGAGGGAGGGAAGAGTGGAGGAGGAAAACGCGGTGATGGACGCGTGCACAAGTCGGTGGGTGCGCACGAAAGTACGAGAAGAAGGGGATGGGTGGGAACAAACGACGAGAGGGCCTACACAAGTCAAGTGCATCGTTTGTGACTTCGCCTGCCGTTGAAATAGCGACACATTCTAGCTCATCAAGGCGTGTGCGCCGACCAGCGAAGAGTGTGAAGTACACAGAGCACCATATTCTTTCCTTGTGTGTGTGTGTACATTCTGCCCGTACCTCTTCAGAGTCGACCGTGTCTATCACCGTACAATGCCCATCGAATCGGAGCAGAATGAGAGCATGGGTTCGTGAGGGAGAGGCAGTAAACAGGGAAGAGTGGATGAAGGATGGAAGTCGTGGGGGCGGTGCTGATATGAAGAGACAGTCGCATCACGTAGCACTCAGAAAGAGAAAAACAACCAAGATACAGAACTACGAGGTCAACGGGGAGCAGCACAACAGGCAAAGAAACCAACGAAAGAAAAGACGCACGTAGTCCATTGAGGAGAAGGAGGGCGGGAGAGAGCTCCATGGCAGCAGCGAAACGCGAGACCCATACACCCACTGGAGGTTGACACGAGGGCGTAGCGTAATCACGCGCTCCAGCCGCCTTTCGTATTCATGCGCCGCTGAGCAGGTTTCGCTGATAGACCCAAGCCGAGAGAGTTGACTGGCCGATCCTGCCCTGTTCGACGGTACAACTGGATCTCCTGCTGTTTGAAGTACCGCTTTCCCTCTTGACTCACCAGCACCAGATTGAGGAAGTAGCGCACACTAAAGAGGTTCGCAACGTTCATGTACGTCGGTGTCAGGCGCGGGATCGAGTTAAGATAGAGGCGAATTGGGACTACTTCTTCGACAATAGGGGTGCCATCCATGATCTCGAACTTTTGCAGCGTCTCCGATTCCATTGTCTCCCCTGACTGGCCAGGTGCGATGAACTCTTTACGTACCAGCCCCACCTCACCATACGCGATATCCATATCCGCTATTTTGTACTCCACTTTGCCCAGCACCCGCTCCGCCAGGTGGAAGATTTTCTTGTCGTAGCGAAATTCAATGTGAAGAACATTTTCTACGCCAACGTTCATTGAGATGGACTCCGGCCCGAAGTACGTCTCGCGGAAGTAGTTCACGTGAGCTGAGGCATCAGGCTGTGATTCACTCAGCGCTGCGTCGACGCGGTGCACCCACACCTCCTCCTTCACACTTGGGCTCTTGATACGCTGCCTCACCGTCGCCTGCACAAAGTATCGGACTTTGGCGTAGATGCCATGGTACGACTCATGCTCCTTCGGCGCAGAGAAAACAAACTCGAAGGGCGTCGGCTGCGTCAGTGTGTCTGGCTCAAATTGGCGCTCCTGCCGGAGGAAGACAACGCGCGACTCAGCATCGCGAAACGTGCTTGCCACGCCGATCAGCTCCACTACCACACCTTGATGTGAGTAGGAAGAGCTGGTCGGCGTCAGCATCACGCGTCCCTTGACGGGCTCCTTCCATGAGTAGAGCGGGAAGCGCTCGCTTACGTTGTCGTAGATGTCCACTACTTTAATCTTGTCCTCCTCCGCTTTGCCGTCCAGCACAACTTCGAGTTTGCAGCCGTCGATACTGGACAAGAGTCGGCTGAATAAAGAAAGGCTCTGCTGCCCCTTCTCGGGCGGCGGCTCATCACGCAGCATTGACGCGCGATGCGATCTCTACTCTGAGCTTTGCGTTCACACGATACTTTAAGTAGCACACCACGTCCGGCAGTCCCAGGAGCACTAAATTGGAGATACCACCACAGAGACACAGAAGCCGGGTACGATAATGTAAGAAGGCCCTTCTGCCGAATAGCACTACGCACCTCGTCAATGAGTGTGCGAACAGCACGCGATATGCGCGCTACAAAGCTGTGGAGAAGTGTACCTAGGTGAGAATGAAGACCGACAGGCATGAAGCAGTCAGGTGGCGCAGAGGAGATACACGATGGATGCAAAATGGGAGAGTGAGGTGTTTGTGGAGCTTCATGAGCGAAGAGACAGCGGCATGCTGTGAAAGAGCGGGGGCCCATAGAAGCGGAGGAGAGGCAATGCACATTTTTTTTTCTCCCTCGCGCTTGTTTGAGGGGGAGCGCTCGCGACGCTGCCGCATCCCGTGAGGGGGGGGCACTCAACCCAGTAGGTCTCGCTGTGTAAGCGTCGGCGCTTAGCTTCCTCCGTGAGGGAGTACTGGTCCCCAACGCCGCGAAGAGGTGGCCTACATTCATTGGGGGGTAATGCGAGGTCTCACATGACCTTCCTTTCGCTGATTGAAAACTCGTCCGCTGTTATGCGGCCCCGACACCACAACACAGGTTTACACAGGTGCACGTACACACGACGCTGTGCACATGCGCAAGAGTGTTATCAGTCCACGTCCCTTATTCCCGACTTGCATTTTTATAAATTTATAAATGTGCAAGTCGGGAATAAGGGACGTGGACGAGGAGCTGAAAGCGAAAGGAGGAGCATTTGCACAACAGTGCACCGAGGAGGCGCCATGCGGGAAGCATGCGAGGAGGACAAAGCAAAACAAAAAGAAATGAATATCATTGAAGAGCTGGGAGGGCCCCCTGTACGCGGGACAGCGCTTCTCGCGCCAGCGTACGTTTCGTGTAGGAAAGCCCTTTGGAAGATGTGCGCCCGCGCGTGTGCGTTTAAATGCGACACGCGTCACCTCATCCTGTGCTGAGTCGCATTCGAGAGCACTGTGTGGCACAGAAAAGAGTCCCGACTACCGTCTATGCAGTACGTTGAGGAGGTACGACAGCATCTGCCCCCCCTCCCCGCCGCCCGCAACCAAAAACAAAAGAGCGACGCCGCACTGGAAGAAAAAGGAGCCTGGGGGCTGTAGGCGACTTGCAGGCTGTTAAGAGATGATCGATGGCATCGGAGGCTCCTCCTGCCTTCTTCACCACCGCCACAAGATCTCCCTCTTGCTCGCTGGCGCAACTGCAGCTATAGCGGCAAAGAGAGGAAGGCCTCAACGATCCCGTCAATTCCTCTATGCTATTACATCATCCTCAGAGGAATACAACGTCGCCTTGGACGCTACCGCCTTGTTCTTGTAGCTGCCCATCTCATTATTCCATGACTGTGTGATGGCGACGGTCAGGGCAAACAAGTCGGACAGCGAGTTCTCGGTCAAAAGCTTGTAGAAGCTGATGGTTTGGCCCTTGCACTCCGCGAGTAGCTGTGTGCCGTCATCCACCGCCGCGTCCCGGTCTTTTCTGTACTGATCAAGAGGGCTTGGAGCCAAGGTGGAGAAGATGGACGCTGACCAGCGGCCGTTTGACGCCTTGTCCTGTGGAGCACCGCTTCCGCTCTTCTTCGCTGTCGACACCGCCCGTTTCGCCTTCGAGAGGAGCTGCTGCAGGTGCCGCGTTGGGTTACGAGACAAGCGCTTTGTCGCATCCTCGCCGTACAGCATCCAAGCCCCTTTGTCGCCGCAGCTGATGGTGCTGGAATGAGGAACCACGACGCCCAGCTTCGCACGCTCGCCCTCGACGTAGTGCCGGTTATTCTGCTCCGTATGTATCGCGGCGTCCCCGACGATGCTGTAGATGGTCAGCCGTGTTCGGAGGCGACTCACGCGCAGCAGGTAGCGGGCGCGGCGCTGAGCGTCGCACACGATGAGGAAGTTGTGCAGGGGGTGGCCCGCCTCGTTCAAAAGTTCACCCCACCGCATCCCCACGCTGCGTCCAGCGCAATCACGAGGAGTGGAGCACTGCGGTGGGGGCAGGAGGGAGGAAAAGCGCCACTGTGATGTGGAGTCTTCGTCATTAAGGGTGGGGGTGTAGAACAGACCCTGTTTGAAGCATCCGATCCACTGCTGTCTACAGTAGCCGCTGATGCTGCCGTCAGCCCCGTACGTTAGCGAGATGGTCAAGCTTGGTAACTCTGTCTGCTGCTGCATTGTGGGCCCTGCGCCCTTCGCGACATGAATCGGCTCCGACTCGTGTGAAGAGGCAACGATATCGTTTGTCGGCGAGCCATGTAACGACAGCAAAGCAGCACCATGGCTAGAGTACTTCGCCGCGTCGTCAGCGACGGGAGTCGAGGATGCTTCTTCCTTGTCGCAGTCATACTCACTGAACCAGGAGACGACATTGAGCGACACGTCAAGCGCATCCATTGTCCCCTTGGCGGCGTTCGTCTTGGCCAACCAAGCAGTTACGGCACTGTGCGCGCCGACCACCACCCGCTCCCTCTTTTCTGTTTGGACATCGGATTCGGGAAATGGGCTTACATTGGGGGACGAGCAGGTAGTTCCTGGCGGTGTCGAGCAGATGCTATAGAGCGTAAGCGCCTCTCCGCTCAGCTGGCTCGCGTCCTGGCACGACATCACGGAAGGTCTGTGAGTGATCGAGACAGTGTCAGCGGCAGGCTGTGGGGGAGCTCGGTCTTCGAGACGCGCCCGGATGCGGCGCACCTCAGCGTCAAGGATCGTGTCCAGGGCATTTACAGATCCGGTGCCGCCAAATGAAGGGTGCACCTGATCAGCTGCGATGTACTGCTGCAGCGCCGCTAACGTTGGTGGGCCACTCTCGAACTTGATCTTGTCTTGCACGCGTACATCCACCAGCGGCCGCAGCACCTTCCAGGCGGCGGACACCGTCCACCCCATGTTGAAGAAGAGCAGACGGCGCATGATCTCAGGGTAGGCAACCTGCAGCAGGTCCATGACACTTTTGAGAAGCGCCAGTGTTGCCTTGTTCACGCTGGACATGGTGATGCCTCCCAGATCAACCACGTACGTGCAGCGATCCACCTTCCGCCGCAGGCAGACGTAGCGACCCAGCTCCATCGACCACAGCTGACAACGCAGTAGCTGCTCGTTGGTAAAGTCCTTCATAGCTGCAGCGAGCTTGTCGGCGTCCGGCGAAAGCCACAGCACGGGGAGACCCTCCCTGTCGAGGCCGTAGATGGGACACGGCATGCCGTTGTGCATGGGCGACAGCACCGAGGAAATGGTGGGGTGCAGTTGCTCCCCAATAATGCTGTCGAGATTGTCCGACTTGCGCAGCTGCACGTACTTGCGGATCCCGCTCTCCGCCTTGGCGACGTTCCAGTGCTTACCAATGAGAAAGCGATACATCAGGTCGCAGTCGCTCACCTTGTACGCGTCGTCGAAGGGGAGAAGGTCACGCAGCCGCGAGAAAAGTTCGCGGTTCTTTCGACGCTCACTTTCAGAAAACATGAAGGGGCCACTGCTCTGCTGCGCGTCGAAGTCTCTTTCATATTGCGTCTCCCAGTCGGCCGAGGTGGTTGCCACCACGTCACCGGACGCTTCACCTGGCATGGTGGCCGCCAAGCTCGCTGTTTGGAGCGCTTTGTTGTTCGTTTCTGTTGCTGCACGTGGGGGGGGGACATGTAAAATGTTTGCAGATACCTGCGTGTGTGAGCGTGTAGGCAGGCGTGAAGGGAGGGGGACACCTGTGTAAGGCGCGGGGTGCGTTCTTGCAGCCGTGCACGGCACCTCTACTCACTCCAAAGATACACCAAGCAAATGTCTCTCTCGCTTATCGACGGTGGTGCTGCATGCATGGAGACGTACACAGGGTAGTAGTAGGAAGAAGAATCGAGTGAGACGGGTGAGGAGCACTGATCCGATGGGTGGCGGAGGGATATGCTCGTGAGTCGGTGATGATGAGCGATGCATGAGACGAGACAATGGAGAGAAAAACAAGTAGCGTCTGTAACGGGATGTCCTTTTTCATCTCCGAAAGGCACCCTAAGAAGGGTAGTGAAGGCACCCGTTGTTTCGTGCAAGTGCGCCTGCCAGTGTGTAGCGTGTGTGCGTATGATTCACTTGGAAAATTCTTCGTGTAGTCCCTTTCGCGAGACCTGCACAGATCGAAAGAGGGGCGGAAAGGCCTTGCAGTGGGCGTTCAAGCGACAACCACTTGCCCTGTTTTGGCTGACCTACCATCCTCTCAATATCCCCCAATACAGTGGTCTGAGAAGCCTAGGCACAGTCAGTGCTAGCCCAGCCATCACCTAAAACCCTCCTTTCGTTTTGGCTTGGCAGAGTCTGCACTCGATGAAGAGACGATGCTGTGAAGTGTCACCCACACACCCACACACACACGCGCATATTATGCGAACTCAAGCAATCGCAGTTACACTCTCAGGCCACATACAAGAGCGAAATGCGACACCCTGGGATAGGACTTTGTTGTCCATAACGTGTCCCTTCACCAAGGACACGTCCACGAATGCATACGTATCCAACGGCAGTGTGCACACGCCTCTATGGCACCACAGCTCAATCATCGTCGTCTTGGACAAGCCGTCCTGCCGCTGAATCGGGTCAGGTGTCTGGCGGACTCTTCATGTCATTCCCCATCTCTCCTTTGGGTACGTGCTGCGTGATCGACACCAGATGAACCCGAGCGCACTGCACACGTCGATCCACTCGGGCCGCACCCAGGGCCCTGCTCGAGGGCGGAAGCGGTGATGTCTATCACGTCAGTATCAGGACGTGGTCTAGGCGCGTGCCAGATGAGCTGGAGAGGGAAGCTGATCAGCGGCAGGTCAGGGTTCTCTGAGACTCTGTCCCCTGTCGGTGTGCCATGTTTTATTCTCAACCCTTTCAAGCCGTGGCGTTCCATAATTTGATGTGGTGTCTCCTCAGAAGTCTGGAGGACTCGATGGTTCCATTCGGGGTGGCCTCGTCACGCTTCCGTATCCCTGCCTCATCAGCACACTCAGCCAGGTGTAGGAGATACGGCATGGCTCGCATACATGCACTAGGGGGAGGGAGGGAGGGAGCGATCGATGTGCATCTCTTCGCACCTTTGTTGGCTATCACTCTTGCACTTCTGACCTCTGGATGCCTTGTGTGAGTGTAGTATTCCATGCTAGCTGCGCTTGAGAGCGCGTGCGCACACTCCTCGCATTTTCGGATCCTGGGGTCTCGTTCAAGACGTTGTTGTATGGAGTCTCGTTATCTGCATTTTCAATTTCCGTCCATGCCATTGGGAGAAAAGGCGTGTCCGGATGGCGTGCCTGGATGTGCCACCGCACGCGTGACGCTGCCATGAGTCTGTGGCGACGGGGGCGTTCCACCCTCTCCTGAATTTGCACGACTTCGACAGGCGTGGGTGTGCTGGTATTTTGTCGAGTCGTCCACACGATCCGCAGTGGGCTGGTCCAAGCGTGCTCGCGGATGCATGTTTCTTCCGCACAGCGCTAGCTCAGACCGCAGGCTCGTGACTTCTCCGAAGAGTGGGTATGACGACCTGGACAGCAGTAAGGCGATTGACATCGTCAAGGAGAAGACGACGACTTTCACAGCAAAGCGAAGGAACAAAAAAATAAGAAGGAAAATGAGACCGGCCACCCACCCATACCCACCAAGCGGAAGAGAGGGAGACGTGAAAGCAAAAGGGCAGAGTGAGCAGGAACGACTCGCAGGAGACAACATTGCACAACCAAGTGAGATACGCACGAGTTCCGTGCCTCAGCACCACCAAAGAGCGAGAGGGTGATCCTGAGTCACCCGAGATACTACACACAAACGCCTTTTGCTTCCGTTCGATATGAGGACGATCACCAAACGACACCTCGTGGGAAAGAGCAACAACTACCAAGAGCTCCAGCAAAGACACGCAGCTGATAACCATCGACTGAGATCAGCAGTGAAAACTGAGAAGATTGTGGAAAGCAACGGGGTCGAAGAAGGAGCTGAACAGAGACTGAAGATCAGCGACATCGCAACAAGGAGACCAAAACGACAAAAGGGGCAACAGAGGTAGGAGTCGGACGCAAAAAGCCACCGTGGTGCGTGCGTGTATGTATGCGTGTGGGTGATGGTGGTGGTGGTGGGTGCACGCTCGTTTTTGCTTCCCCCACTCCTTATTTACTGGCTCGTGGTAAAATGACACATTGAAAAGCCCCCCAAAAAACTCAAGCCTACCATGGCAGAGAGGACTGTAGCAGAGGTGGAGGGGTGCTGCGAAAGACGAGGCAAAGAGAAAAGGGGAGAGGGACGAGGCGGCATGAGGGGGATGGGGGAGGGAGGGGGCAAAGAGATACGGGTGGCCGCCAGAC
Organism: Leishmania braziliensis MHOM/BR/75/M2904; assembly: GCF_000002845.2. Classification (NCBI taxonomy): domain Eukaryota; phylum Euglenozoa; class Kinetoplastea; order Trypanosomatida; family Trypanosomatidae; genus Leishmania; species Leishmania braziliensis. The sequence continues at coordinate 1,350,292 of NC_009327.2, forward strand.
GGAAGGACGAGAGCAGTGCGCCGTGGCGTGGTGTAGCGCTGCAAGTCCTCCCTCTCCACTGAACTTGAAAGGCAGATGCACACGCTGCCCGGAGAGAAGCTGATTGAGACATGTAGAGAAACGCGTCTACCCACGGTCGAGCCAGCGGACGCGATGATACTTCAGACGTACTCGTGCTCAACAGGTCCGTCAAGCGCAGTGCAGACGCATAGCTTCCGTGGCTCTCTGCCGTCCCTTTCTCCCTTTGTCACCCCTACCTTTCCATTGTCACCTTACAATCTTTCCTTCCCCTCGCTTACGAGTTGCGCAGCGCATTGAACTTTTCCATGAGCTCATCCTCTCCTTCCTCCTCTGCAGCTTCCTGTTGTTGCTGCTGCGCTGTCGGGATACGAGAAGCACCGACGCGTGCGCCGTCCATCTGACCTTGCACCACGTCCATCACCACCTTGTTTACCTCGTCCTCGAGCTCTGTGTCGCTGATGTTGTCGTCTAGCGCCTCATCAATCGTATCGTTCATAATCTCCTCGATTAGCCCTGCCTTGGCCATTTCTTTGCCCATCGCCATCATGGACTGCTGAATTCCCTTCACCTTGACTAGGTTGTTCATCTCTTTCATAATCTCGCCGCTCTTCTTGAGCGAGCCGGACATCCTCATCTGACTTGACTGGTTCTGCAACTGCATGGACACCGAGTTCATCTGTGCCTTGGAGGCGTACAATCGATTCACCGCCTTGCGAGAGCGGATCATCTCCTTCGCCAGCATCCGTACCGCCACTTCATCATTCTGCTTTGCTGCCTGCTTCATCGACATTTTTACCTTGGTCTCCTCGCGTTGGATCTTGTTGATCTGAAGCTCAATCTTGCGTTGCTCAGAGCGCAGGTTGCGCGTCCACTTGCGCACCTCTTCCTCTGGCGTCGTCTTGTGGAATATGCTGCCAAGCGCTTGCATTGTACTTGGTCTGCTCCTTCTGTTCTTCTTGTTGTGGGGTATGTGGTGCTTGTAATAGAGTGGCGGCCAGGGGGAAGGGAAGAGGCGCAGAATACACACGCTTCGTGCACGCGATCGACCAAACGAGGACGCAAGCGCCACAAAGACACAACTTGAGGAAATCGATGGCAGTCGATAGGTGTGTGTCTGTGGGGGGGGGGGGGTTCTTTGGTTTCGCGAATGTGTAACAACGCTGCTCAGAGAACAAAACGTGAGAGGAAACTAAAACCGATGCCGCACGAGAAGGCGCTGTGCAGCGGCAGGGAAAGAGAGAAGGGCGGAGGCACATGTGGGGGTCGTATGAATAGACACGGTGAGAGATACAGGGTCAACCCGAGAGGGTGGTGCGGCGTTGACATGCATCCAGGGAGGGAGGGGGGAGGTCCGCAACGATTGACATGCAGGTGTACACGGGAGCGGCCCGCCTCTACTGCTGCTCTGCTGTGGTCGCTTTACATGTGCTTTTTTTCTCTGTATGTCAGTCTCTGGTTTATCGGTAGCACGTCTGAGCATGCAGACGCAAGCTACGACTCAATAGGTTCAATCGAGTTGATCATTGTTTTGTACTCTGACATATGTGCTTTGAGAGGAGTAGTGCGAGGCCAATTCAACTCCCTCTGCGTGACAGAGAGTGGGAGCTATGCAAATCGAGAGAAGCTAATGGAGGAGGAGGCAGAGAAAAGAAGCACACCTATCGGTCCACATGTAGACAAGTAGAGAAAATGCCAGCTGCAGAATCTCAGGAGAGTAGGGACGCAGGCAGGTGCGCTCGAGCACTTCGCCGGCGAGTCTTGGGCGACCTCCCGCACATGCTTGTGATGGTGAGGTAGAATTCTCTGCTGATTTTCGCTCTCCAGCTTTTAAGGGTCAAAGACAACATGGGCGAGAGGGGTGTATGGGGTGAAAACGAGGTGGTGGGGCCGTCGCAGAGAAGCGGTAGCCTCGCACTCAGTGCTGGATGTCGGTGCCAAGCTGAGCAGACTGCCGCATGAGTGGCGGTTGGAGAGTGTAGCAGACCGGGTCGAGTACGTAAGGCAGCGTCTTCACACCTGCCACACCAACCATGCCGGGAGGGTAGCCCACATTCATTGTCATTACAGTGTCCAGCTGGAATGTGAGGGGCACACAGGTGGCGAGCAGCCTACGTGCACCTTGAGGAGTGACCAGGTACGCGTTCGTCGTGCGATGGTACTGTGGGACATGTGCCACACCCTCTGCTACCTGCATGTGGGGGCACTGTCTTGCTGTGTCGAGGCCACTCACGTACACAAGCTCCCAGTCTGGCGGCACGCTGCTCATACGGCGCTGAAGCTGGTCGAGAAACGGAGGTGAGGGCGATGCGGCGGGTGACTCGCTGTCACTCCCTTTGGCATCCGCTAGTGTCGAGTCATCTTCCAGCACCAGAAAGCACTGCTTGGGCAGTACCACCGCAGACGCCTCAGCGGACACGTTGCTCACCTTACCCAGGGCCGCGATGCGTGCCCAGAGATGTATGTGACTCAGCGCACACCCGAGAGCCGCCTTGTTCAGGTCCATGCCCCATACGTGATGCTCCGAGGGCTCCTTCAGTCGCCGCAGACCCAACGCAGAGACCAACCCGCAGCGATACGCAACGTTCACATCGACGAGTGAGCCTTCTATAGCAGGAACACGCTCCGTTCGCTCTACTGGGAGACCGGCGCGAGCACACACTGCTTGTATTGCTACCCACCGATCAGGGCGGCGGTCCAGGTTGATGACAAAGATGCGCTCCAATGAGAACGGGCGGCTAGTCGTTTGAGGTCGCCAGAGGTGAGGCGTTCGCATGAGTGTCCCTCTCATGTCGCGACCACAGCTGCAGCCCCTCACATGCAAAGGGCTAGCACAGTAGACAGCGCAAGTGCAAGAGAGGACGACACGAGGCGGGTTCAGTGATGTGCGTACGGGGATAGAGAGAGGGAGGTGGACAGGTGCGCCTTTATAGCCGCAACGCGAAATAGAGAGGAGGAGATGCAGCGTAAGGAGAGAAGTGCAAAGGCAACGGCAACGTGTGGGGCATCACGATTGAATTGAAAACGGGGGAAGGGAAGGAGGGGGGGGGTCCACCACTCCTCCTTGCGCGAAGAGACGCCGGGACTTCGCCCCTGTCTCGTATATGGCGGGGACTCTGCTCGACGAGTGTCGAGAAAGAGGGCGTGACTCAGCAGCGGCATAAAAGAGAGGGGAGTCCACTCCATTCCCTCGCCTATTGCCGCTTCTCAAGATGCAGTGAGCGTGGCCGTGCCATCGCCGCAGCCCACGTTGTGTATCGCCCAGTACTTGTATTTCATAGACTCTTTCCGCCCCCCCCCCCTCCTCCTCCATGATAGGCAGTAGGAGGAGGAGACTGATAGAGCTAACGGACGGCAACGGCGGCGGAAAACTGCTAGTGAGGAGTGGGAACGAAATAAACAAGAAAAGGTCGCAGATTACGCGGTGCGGTGAGGGAAGGAGAAGGAACGGAGAAGAGTCGCGAGTAGTGAATACTAGACTAGAGAGAGAGAGACAAGAACAAGACAGACGATTACACACATGGGCGCACAGAAGCACATAGAGAGAGATTGCCTTCGCTTGCGGCGCGAAGACGACGCCGATGCGATCGCCGCAAAATCGAACAAGTCGCGTTCGTGAGCAGAGAACGAGAGGGCAAAAACGAAAAGAGGAAGACACCTGGGGAGGCTTCAACGCCAGAGGCAGTTCATTGTAGATGACCACCGCACCGGACCCATGATCTTGGAGGAGCACCCCAACGTTGGCGTCACCGGAATGACGTCGTCTAGGTTGTGCCCCTTCACGAGGTGAATGTACTTGCCCTCCTCCTCGCCAACGATAACCTGGAAGGTGGCCGCGAGAATGGCGCTCGGTCCCGACAGCTCCACTTCCTTGTGCGGCGAGACTTGAATGAGATACTTGTAGCTCTGCGTGCTGGCATTACCCTCGCGGTACACCAGGCGCAGCAGTGCGTTGGATTTGGAGATAATCATATAATCAGCCGGCTTTACATATGTGCGAAACCACTCCTGATCCTGCTCCAACTGCTTGCGGCAGTCGTAGCGGTGCTTCAAGTTCTCGTATCCCCAAATCTGAATGTACTGGTTGACGCCGCCAAGCTGAACAGTCCAGCAGCCCTGGCAGCTACCAATCCGTGGACGCTGCGGCATATATTTCATAGAGAGCTGGTGGAAGGAGTCGTACTTCTCGGGTGCTAGCACGTAGGTGCGCAGTTCGTATACGTGCGACGCTGACTTGGCATTGCCTAAGCGTCGAGCACACAAGCGCAGCATGACTCCTCCTTTTGTATCCTGCACTTGTGTGTGTGTGTGTGTGTGGTGTGATTCTTTGCACTCGAGTAGTAGGGGACTTAGGAGGAGTGATGACGGCCTACGCCCTGCAGCGTAGAACGGTTTTAATATCAGCCAATGCACAAAGAAGCGAAGTCAACACTCTTCTTTGGGCAGCTCACCGACACACACGCACAGAAAGAAGCTGCGGGTGCGCTGTCAGGTCAAACCGAGGCTGACTTCGCTAAGGTGGCACTGGCGGTAGTTCGGCCTTTCTTTTTTTTTTTGCAAATGCAAGCGCTCGTTTGTGTGATGGTGATGAGCGGTGTCACGTGGTGCCTCTTCGTTATTTTTTCCCTCTGCATGCAGCTCTACACAGAGGGAGAGGGAGAGTGAGACGCACACAGGGTCAAATGCCAGATCATGAGCGGAGAGAAAAAGGAGAGAAGGGGTAGGAGGGGTACGCGAGTCTTTTTGTTTGGTGTGGGGAGGGAGGGAGGAAGGCGGACTCACTAGGGAGCGAGAGGGGTGGAGGCTTCGAGGTGGCCCCCGGATTGAACACTCCGCCATTCAGGACCCCCCAAAAAAAGTCATGTCAGGGTACCACCGTGATCCAGGGCGGAGGTCTGTGCGTTTATCAGCTATGCAGATTGCAAAGGTGCTGCGTAAGCACTACGGGGGGAACCAGACAGGTTAGCAGCTGTCTTTACTAACACCAAAAAGTCCACCTTTTCGACTCTCTACGACTTACTCCTGCGGTGGCATGGCGTGGCTGTTCACGGCTGTCACCTACGTCTGCTACCCTCTTCCTTGGAGCGCGACCGCTATGAAAAACGCTGGTGTGCATCATCAGTCACCTATGAGAAAGAGGTGCCGAGAGAGAGAGAGTGAGGAAGGAGGAAGGCCGATCTGCAGGTGTAGAGGCAGTGCGATCACGAACTGTATGGTGTGCGTTCCCGTCTCTCTGGGTCATTCTGCTTGTCTCTGTAGAAGTTGAGCCATTGTGAAGCCGTTCGAGCATACCAACCTGCGACGTCGCACGCGTGTAGAGAGAGGCAAAGACGGTGATTAGGGAAGCTTAAGAAGAGGGTGTGCGTACGTATGAGTGTTGTGACTAAAGGGAATAAAGCAGCCACAAAATGGGAGGGGGCGGATCCATCAACACAGAGGACAAGAAGAGCAACACAAGACGTTGTGGGGAAGATGCAGTACTAGCGTGGTGAACTCTCCCCCTGGGCTTAGAGCGAGTGTGTAGGTGCGCGGGAGGGAGGGAGAGGGAGAGGATGGAACGCTGTACATAGTAGCACACAGGGGTAGGTACCGAGAATGTGAAGACGAAAGACGGCCGCGGAGCATCCACAACAAAGGGGCGCAGGTCAAGAGAGGGCGAAGCAAAAAAGCAACAACGGGGGGGGGGGGAGGGGAGAAGAGAGAAGGCAGGCGGAAGGCGCACATACACACCCACACACACACGAGACCGTAATGCACCACTGTCACACGCTGCGCAAGCGATCACCTCACAGAAACAGGCGCAGAGCACTACGACAACTGTCGGACAACAGAGTCACAGCATTAACCACCTCAGCGCG
>NC_009327.2:1356267-1371267 GCF_000002845.2 Leishmania braziliensis MHOM/BR/75/M2904
AGGCACATAACGACACGTTTTACATAGAAAAACTGCCAGAAGCGCTATGGGTATGGAAGAAGAAAACAAAGGCGCGAAAGAGACAAGAAAAGGGCGGCAGGGGAAGGAGGAGGGGAGAGGAGAAAGAGAGCGAGAGAGACAAGTTCGCAAGGGAAAAGTACACTCGGTGCCATGCGCCAGGGCACCTCTCGGCCCCTCCCCTCTTGCTTGCACGGGGGGCGTAAACCCGTGCCTCACTGAAAGACCATCTCGCAGATAATCTCTTGCTCTTTGTCGTGCTTGCTCTTGTACCCGGTGGACGGGGCTGCTGCAATGCAGCGGCCGGCGTACCGCAGCTCTCGCTCGCCATTTGTGTACTCCTCGATGCGCGGCTCGACGTGGGCCCAGGATCCCATGTTCCTCGGCTCTTCCTGCGCCCACATGAGCTCAGCCTTCTCATACTCGGCAAGCAGCTGCTGCACCTCCGCCACGGGGAACGGCGAGAGCTCCTCCACGCGCACGAGCGCCACATCCTTCACGCCCTTCGTCTCCCGATACTTGTTCAGGTAATGGTAGATCTGGCCAGTGCACATCACGAGGCGGCGCGCCTGGCAGCCCGGAACGGATGGGTCTGGGATGACCGACTGAAACTCGCCACTCGTCAGCTCCTCAAGCGTTGAGACGTTTGGTGCGCGCAGGAATTGCTTGGAAAAGAAGATTATCAGTGCCTTGCGGAAGTTGCGCTTCTGATGGCGACGTAGCAGGTGGAAGTACTGGGCTGGCGTGCTCGGGTACGTGATCTCCCAGTTGATGCGGTGCGCCCGCTCCTCCTTGCTGTACGCGGGCGTCGTCACGTCCTCGCTGCTCATCTGCAGGAAACGCTCGAGGCGCCCGCTGCTGTGCTCGGCGCCCTTTCCGTCGTACCCGTGCGGCAGCGTCACGACGCACGACTGCTGTTGGTTCCATTTGGACTCGCCAGCGCTCAGAAACTGGTCAAACACGATAGTGGCGCCGTTCGCGAAGTCGCCGTACTGAGCCTCCCAGATGACCAGCGAGGTGGGGTCGTAGAGCGAGTAGCCGGCAGCGTAGCCGAGCATGCCATACTCGCTAAGTGGGCTGTTATTGATTATCATTTTCCCCTGCATGTCGCTCATGTGCGCCAGCGGGATGTAGGAGCGCACTTGACTCTGGTCATGGACGACAGCGTGGCGCTGCGCAAACGTGCCGCGCTCGACATCCTCGCCAGTGACACGGACATGATGCCCCTCCAGCAGCAGCGACCCAAACGCTAACGCCTCAGCGGTGCCCCACTCGATGCCCTCGCCGGTTTCAATTGTCGCGTTGCGGCGGTCCAGCACCGTCTTCAGCTTCGGGTGCAGCTGGAAACCCTCCGGGTACGTCTTGAGCGCTTTCAAGACCTTGTTCACAGTCTCATGCGTGATGGCGGTGGGCTGCTGCGTCACACTGCCGAGCTCATCGGAGTACTTCATGTTCTTCCACTTGGCAGGGATGCTCGCCTTCAGGTACTCGGCGTAGTTCACATGCGCGGCGGCGTCCTGGTAGCTACCGTAGCGTGCTTTTTCGTCGATCGCCTTCTGCGTCACCTGCTGCGGCGTCACGACCCCTTGGGCGATGAGCGCGTCGGAGTACCGCTGGAACACATCGGGCATCGCCCGCACGCGCTCGTACATGAGTGGCTGGGTGATGCTCGGGTCGTCATTTTCGTTGTGGCCGAAGCGACGGTAACACACGAGGTCAATGACGACAGACTTGCTGAACCGCGCCCGATACTCAGCTGCAAACTCGAACACGCGGACCACCTCTTCGGGGTAGTCACCATTGACGTGAAGGATCGGGCAGTTGTAAACGCGGCCGAGGTCTGTGCAGTACGCACTGCTACGGCTCGACTTGGGGTCGGTGGTGAAGCCGATCTGGTTGTTACACACCACATGCACTGTGCCGCCCGTGTGCAGCTCACCAACTTCGCTAATGCACATCGTCTCAAAGGCTACGCCCTGGCCAGAAAAGGCGGCATCGCCGTGGATTTCGATTGGCAGCACCGTCTCGCGGCCCTTCTCACCCAAGGAAACCTGCATTGCCCGCGTGTAGCCCTGCACAAAGGGGTTGACAGCCTCAAGGTGAGACGGGTTGCACAGCATCTCAGTCTCCATCACCTTGCCAGAATGCAGCTTCAGCTGCGCGCGGCAGCCGAGGTGGTACTTCACATCCGATTGAATTTTGAATGGGAGCAGCTCCTGCCCCGTTACACCCACGAACTCCTTCAGGATGACTTCGAAGGGCTTGCCAATGACATGGCAGAGCACATTCAGGCGACCACGATGGGCCATGCCGAGGTTAATCGCTTGAATGCCAAACTCACATGACTTCTCCAGTAAGGCACGGAGGCCGACCACCATTGTCTCCGCCCCGTCACAGCCGAAGCGCTTCTGCGTCGAATACTTGCGCTTGAAGAAGTCCTCGAAGAACACAGCTGAGGCAACGGTGTCCCAGATGCGGAGCTTTTCCTCCCTGCTTATCAGCCGGTGCAGCGCGCTGGAGCTGTCTTTGAGCTCGATTTGGCTGCGAATGAAACGCTTCGCTTCGCCGTCTGTGAGGTGCACCAGCTCAAATCCAATCTGACCGCAGTAGTGCGCCGTCAGCAGCTCGTGGAGCTGGCGGATCATCATTGGAGGCGAGGAGGTATCATAGATGCCACCCATTTGATTCTGAAAGCCAACGCGCACCACGCGGTCAGCGTCCTTATCGCTAAAGCCAAAGTATGCGAGGTCAAGCCGCACCATCTCCTTGTATCGGCGCGAAGGCGTGCGCTCGGTGACGTCTGTTTCCATATAATTCAGAGGGTCTGTTTGCGCCATCAGATGACCCCGGTCTTCGAAGGCCTGAATCATCCGAGTGAGGCGCCCGCAATCGGCCAGAGATTGCTTCACTACCCCCTCGTCACTGCTTTCCACTGGGAGCACACAAATCGGTGTATCAAGCAGCGCGCGGTCATAGCTGCCAAGGTCGCTGCGGGAGAAGAGCTCAGCCCACGACGCGTCCACCGAGGCCGGGTCCTTCTTCCACTGCTGATACAGCTCCTCTAGGTACATGGCTGAGCTGCCGTTGAGGAAGCTGTCGTTGTCGTAGAGCAGTTGACGCTCTGGCATGGCGTCCGAGGCATGGTGGCGTCCCGCGATGAGAGTCGCCTGAGAGGCGCGCGGGAACGCAATCGCGGGGGTCACTGCAGACACGCAGTTTAACACGCCACGCGCAGACATCAATCGGCGCATCATTGTTGCTAGCGTTTTTTTATACTTTGTTCTACTGTGTTGTGTCTGCCAGCTGTTGCCCAGACCCAAGGGATAGGTGTGTGTGTGTGTGTGTGTGTGTGTGTGTGTGTGTGTGTGTGTGTGTGCGTGTGCTCTTTTTTCACACGGCGTTACGTGCAGTATACTGGGCGAGAGACTGTGTATACTGTAGAGAGAGAGAGGCGGGCCTTTCTCTTTCCTTTTTGTCTCTTCAGTCTCCCTTTTCGCTTGTCTAGGAACTCGCCTTCGCAGGTCCTCGGCTGATGTACTACGTTTTCCCCTTCCCACCAGAAGAAGGTGATCGCCAAGACTGATTCTTACGGAACCACCTGACCTTACGTGCTCTCATCCACGGTCACCACTGCCTCGAAGAGTGAAGACACCTGGAGTGCACACGTACGCTTCGTTGTCAGAGAAGGAAAAGAAAGACAGTGACAGACGTGCAAGGGGGCGGCAAGACGACGTAAAAGAGGGAGAGGCAGCAATGGCAGAAGCACGACTGCGAAGGGAGAGAAGCAGCCCTCGAACAACGAAGAGAAAAGGGGCACGCGGCGACACACCGGTGTGCCACTCTCCAAGGAAAAGATCGAGCGTGAGGGGATGACAACAAGCAAGAAACAACTCAGAGCGAACGAGTGACTGGATCTCTGATTCACTCAGGACGCGTTTCAAGTGGAAGAGGGAAAGAAGGGCAGAAGAGAGAACGAGACAAGGGAGTTGTGTACGCAATTGGGGGTGCGCATGTGTGAATAAATGCGTGAAGAGTATCTCAGCCGCAGGTTCCTCTTCAGCAGAGAAGCGAAGGCAAACGTGGAAGAGAGAGACGAGGATAAGGTACAGGGGAGACACGGATGCTTCTACTGCCATCATTTCATGTTACGCAAGACTGGGACGGGCCTGGGCTGGCCACTTCGCTTGCGGGTATGGACTGAAGGAAAGGAGCACTAAAACAGGAAGAGTAGGTCTTCTCCCACTGCCCTGTCTAAGCCAAGGTGAAGCACGTCTCTGTTCTGCGTTAACCACGTTAGAGAGACGGGTGAAGACAGCAGGCCAAGACAAGAAAAAGACAAACAAACGAGGAGACGCAACGACATTTGCAGCACACAATATCATCACAGCGCTGTTTTTCCTTTCCTTTCCGAGCTTGCTCGTTTTTTTCTTCGAAATTGTGTACTCCTTTGAGCAGCCACAGACACACGCACATGAGCGCGCAATGCCGCCCACTGTGCAACTGTTCGCATCTGTGTGGACGCGAGTGCTTCGGATGTGTTCCTCTCTTCTTGTCGTCTCTGTGGGCGATTAGCTCACCGATATCGATTCACACTTTACACGCTATGCGCACAAGCAAGCACAAGCCCAGCAAGAGGGAGAGGAAGGGGGCGCACCGCTTTGCTTGGGTCGGCCTCCCCATCTAGCGTCTTCTGCTCACGCGGCGCTCTTGTCGCACTTTAAGCACCGAGCCCCTTCTTTCCCTTGTGATGCATAGCAGACTCAAACTGCGACTCAAGGCTCGCGTTCATACGCTTCATCTCTGCGCTGCTCACGGCAAAAGTATTATGGCGCGAGTGCGCGCCAGCGCCGCCGGTCCCTTGGGTAGTTCCCTTTACCCCGCCCATGAGGCGCGCGAACTTCATTCGCTTCTGCTCGTTCTGGTCGAAGGCGCCGGAGGAGGCGTATTGCCCCAGGTCAATCGACTTGGTGGTCCCCGGCTGGTCTGCTGCAGCGGTGCCGCGGGTCAAGGAGGAGGACGTTGGCACTTCAGCGATCCCCTCTGACCGGTGACGCTTCCTGTCTGAGGCACCTTCCTCTCCGGCAGTGGCGACGGAGTGTGCGCTGAGAGACTTGAGGGCCTTACGGCATTTCTTCAGGTGCGCGTGCAGCTCGTGCTGAGCGGCGTCATCGTCGGCGCCGCGCTTCTGCAACTCCTGCTCCAGGAGGCGAATCGCTACAAGGGAGATCGATGCCAGAGCCTCCTCGCGTGGTATGTGCTGCAGCCCCTTGTCTGCGTCACTACGATGGTATCCCTCAAGATGCTCCGTGGCGGCCTTGCGTACCTCATGAAAGCAGTCCTTGAAGGACATGATGTGTGATGCCTGCGGCACACAGAGCAAACAAGCGAAGGCCAAGAGCAAGCAAGACCACCGGTACTCTTTGCTTGCTCCTTTATCTGGTGAACCTTCAGACAAAAAAACGCACGCCCACACTGTCGAGTGAACTCTGCGAGACTGCCACCAGGTGCACTTTCTTTAGCGTCGAGGACGGGAAGGAGAGAGAAGCACGAGTGGAGGCAAACGCAAAGTACATCGACAAGAACGAGACAGAGGCAATGAACAGAAACGAAGAGAGAGGGAAAGGGGCAAGAAAACGACATGGACAGCAGGCGCAAGTGAGTGGAGATGAGAGGGAGAGGAAGGGGGCGGGGGGGGGGGGTGGGGATGGAGTGGGCGCACCGCACAGCATGCGTCAAGACACACACCAATACGAGATGCCACACCAAAGGCGACGATCGACGCGCCATGTGATACGGAGGCAAATGCAAATCCTTCGCTAGCTCACTTCACCGTGTCCTTGTGTTTGCTTTCGCTTTTCACTCTAACGGACCTCGCACAGTTTCCACCTTGCGCCACAGAGGCGTGTGGAAAAGTGCCTTCTCAGTCCAGCTCCATCTTCGGACCATCATCAGGGAGAGGGGTGTACCAGGAAAGAGAGGGAAAAATGGGGGGGGGGGTAGGCGAGTGTGTTAGAGTTTGACTGCTTGAGGGGAAAGGAGCCAAGAATCGTAACGCGCTCGAAGAAATGCGGAAGAGAATGGGTGTGAGTAGTGGGCGAAAAGATCGTGCTGGTGTACCCCGTCCCCACAGAAACGCTTGCCCGTCACCCAGCGTGTCGGGAAATGGAGAGAGAGAGAGAGAAAGAAAGAGAGGAAATGAGGGCATCACAATGGCATTCCGGTTTGTTATTCCTGGTCAGATGGGGGGGAGGGGGGGGGGCGAATGACAACGTATTCTCAAGAGATGGGCAGCTCACGCTCTTCCTTGCGGGAGAAGATAGGACGCAGCCCATCTGTGCGCAGTGCCGCCGCGTTGGAAGTTCCAGAGGCCGACGACGGCAGTATCGGTGTCCCTGTGCTGAGGCTGCTGGCAGCCGCTGTCGCACCCAACAGTAAGCGTTCCGCGCCCCGTGACTGCCGGACGACACGGTCGCGCAGCTCCGAATCATCCAGCTGCTTGTACGTTTCGCGCCGCTGGCACATCGCGTGGTAGAGCGCGCGCTGATCTTCGTAACGCATGCGTGGCTCACAACTCGGGGCCGGCCCCTTCCGCGGCGCTACTTTAACAATAACTTTGCTCTTTTCGTTCCGCCCACAGTACTTGGCCAGCGTTGCCTCCATCGGCTTTCCGCAGAACCACAGTGCCGCTTCGTCCTCCTTGACTCGCTCATTCGCCTTCCACTCGGAATCGAGAAGGACACGACAGTGATATACGACCAAGCGCGTATCTTCGTCTAGGTCAGGGTCTTCATACTTCGCGTACAGCTGCTCCACTGCGGCCTCAGATCCGTTTGCGTGGGTGCAGAGAGAGGGGTACAGGGCCGTGGCGAACGTGCGCAGCTCGAGCTCCGCGTTGTCGAACTCGTTTGCTGACACTGGCGTCTTTGTGTCCTTGAGTCGTCTGTTGAGTTCATCGATGAGAGCTTGATAGCGCCCTACGACTTCGTCCAACTCGTGGTTCTCCCTTGCCTCTGTGTTAGCTGTGTCATCGAAGCGACGCTGCTGCTGAGGCCACAGCGTGACCAGCTCCTGGGCTGACATAAGCATCAGACGCACATGATGGCGCTTATTAAGGATGTGCGCAATGGCTGGTACAATGGTGTCTCTAGAAGAAGACATACACACAGAAGGTGGGGAGCTGAGGTCTGCGGTTCCCCGCGACGACTGCTCCGACGAGGAGAGCACGTCTGTCAGCGCACGCTCCACTGTGAACTCATCTGGGTAGCTAGTCCCCTTCACGACGATGAACACCATGGCCTCAAGAAGGAACGCGCTAACAGCAGCTAATAGCTATACAGGGCAGCTGAAGATAGACTATGGAGGGGATAAGTGGCTGAAGAGGGGGCGCTCGTGTCCCTTCGTAGGTGCTCTACCGACGGTTAAACGCGCGTGTAGATCCGGTTTCTTTTGATGCCTTTTTAAGCGGAGACGCCACAAGCTGAGTGGCCAAGGCCGTAGGGGTGACAGAGGTGAGGGCAGATGAGAGCGGAGGCGTGATCGTGAGAGTGGAGGACACCGCTGCATCTGCAGCGACCAAGAGGACCAGAGACTCATCCTTCAGCTTTCCTTCCTTCTCCTGTTAGCCTTCAAGTGCCTCTGTGTCCTTCTGACGCACGGCAGGAGCTTTGCTGGCAAGCTGGTTGCACAGGTAAGGACTGTCGGTGCGCATGCTGCAGACACATCCGATGGCGACGCACACGTCGATCAAATCGCGGTACCATCGATGTATGAACCTCGAAGAGGCACCGCAGTCGCGTGCACGTCCCTGTGCACACTCACGTGGCCTGACCTTGCGCTTCGCCGTATCATTGCTTTCTCCTTTTTCGAAGTGTCGTGGATGCCGGCACACGGGCATACCCACAAAAATTCCACGAGCTAAAGCCCGTACCTCCGCTCGTCCTCGCTCTTATTCAAAGACATGCCTCACAACGACTGTGTGACGTCGCGGCAACGGAACGGCAGAGAGGTGTGGTGGCTAGAAATGCACCGTTGTGCACGCGTCGCTTAAGAGGCGCTGACCCAGAACGGTGTCTCGGAGAAGCAGCTGGCGGTCGTGCGCAAACGTGGTGCTCTGACACACCATGTTAAGAGCCACCTTCTGCGCATGGAGCCATCGAAGGGCGGTCTGGCGACTCTCCTGCACAGCCTTGCCGATCAGAGAGTCAGTTTCGGTCCCTCGTGCGGTGGCTGTGGTATCCGTAGACTCCACGCGCAGCAGCGCCAGCGTCGCCAGTAGGTGGCTGAGACGTGGCACGCTCACGAAGTGCTCTGCCGAAGTGCAGCGCTCTGGAGAAACCTCCTGCACGTACTCCCTCAGCAAACGCAGAGCGTGCTGAAGAGCATCGGCGGTGCGAAACGGAGCTCGATCCATCACTGCCAAGCTCACTAGCTCCGCATAAATCTCCTTCGTGATCGCCATCGGCAGCACTCCCGGTAGTTCCAGCAGCGTCGCAATGCGCTTCATGTGGTCAAAGCCTCGGTAAAGAACAACGAGACGGAGCGAGAGCAGTGCTTCTTCAGCGCACACAGCGGTGAAAGAGCCCAGACCCACTCGCGTTCGCGCGACGCAGCGCGCCGCTGCCGTTTCTAGTCGCTCCAGTGGCAGGGAATGTGGGCTCCACCCGATGCTTTCGCACAGCTCCCGCCAGCGCCCTACTGCTACCTCGGCGGATGACGTGGGTGATGATGTGAAGCATTGCGCAAAGATGGCCTGAGCTGTGTACGTGATCCAGCCGTGCGCGAGGCGTGGGCGCTCGTAGGCAATGGTGGAGTTGGTGTACTGTGCAAGTTTTGACAAGGCGGGCTGGAAGCCGTACAAGTGAACGAGCGCCGTCGCCCAGTTATCCACTGCGTCAACCTCAGCTTCGGCAGTCTGCCATCGTCGCAGCGTCGCTACACAGAGGCGGTAGAAAAGAGAGCGAAATAGCGTGGAGCACTGCTGGGCGGTTGCGTCAGTGCGGCTCACGGCGGCGCCGCGCTGTTGTTGCATCTCACTTTCGAGCTGCACCTCCAGGAGGCGAATTGCCGTCGCCAACACCGTGATAGAGGTGGGCGGGGCGCCGGCAGAGGTCGAGAGCGATGCAGGCAAGACAAGCGGCAGCGCTGCATCAGCAGGACCCAGCAGCTGAAGCAGAAGTGAGATCATAACCCGCAGCGCAGCCAAGCGGTCTGGACCGCGGAGGTGGGCAAGATGCTGCCACAGAGGCAGGAAACCACGAGTGGCTTCAGTGTGGCGGGCGAGGAGCGCCCACAGATCGCCCAGAGCATTCCCTGCTGTTTGCTGTGCTGGGGATGATGCGGAGGCAGCAGCGGGGGACGCGGCCGCGGCCGTTTCTAGAGAGGATGTCTCAGCGGGTTCCACTGCGCCGCTAGCTGTGCCTACAGAAGCAGCGGCAAACACCGGAGCAACGGGTATATGCAGCTGCGTAAAGGCGGCGCTTTGTCTCGCGCGTGTCGAGCGAGTCGCCGAAGGCACGCTCACGGCGGAGTTGGCACGCGGACGCTTGAGCTGAGTGCTCTTGCTGTCAGCACGAAGAGCTGCACCGCCCAAGACGATCCTCAGCTGCCGCGGCTCGGGCGTCGCTTTGGGCTCAGATGCAGTGACTTCCTGCTGCACCTCCACCACATCCTCCTGAGTGACATGCGATTCCGTTGCATTGGACTTATTACTATCGTCGATGTGCGTAGCGATCTTGCCAGTGCGAGTCCTTTTAGCTGGCCGCACCGCAGAAGATGAGGACGCCACTGCGACATCCTCAGTCTTGGGGGGTGGATTCGGCGATGAGGAGGCCAAGGTGCCGTGCTTTGAGGGTGTCACGGCGGCCTGCAGCGACGTGTGCATCTTGACCGCTTCTAGTCGCTGCACCTCCAGCTGCGCCTGCGCAGCTCGCACCAGAGATCTCTGCTCTTCCAAGTCACGAAACACCTGCATGTACACCAGCTCGTACGCCGCCTCGCGTTCGCAGGTGGCCGTGACGAACAGCTCGAATTGCTGCTTGAGCTGCTCCATCTGCGATGCCTTTACCTCCGCCACCTTCTGGTACTTCTCCACCTCTCCGTGTAGCTCCTTCTTGACTCGTTGAACCGCTTCCTCAATGCGCGCGGTAGACACAGCCTGCTGCTGATGCTGCTTTTGAGTGGACTTCGTTTCCGCTCGTGTGGAGCTGTGTGAAAGTGCGTGACCGGGCTTGTCCGTCGACTTTGCCCCCAGTGAGGCTCCGACGGGGGCAGCGATCGCATCGACAACGCTGCGCACCGAGGCTCGCTCGCTGAGAGCATTTGATGGTGTTGCTGAGGGAGTGGCGGTTAAACTAATCCGCGCTCGGAGCCTTGCGTTCTCTTGACGAAGCTCGCGGTTCTCCTGCGTAAGCCGAGTCACCTCCAACTCTAGCGGGTTGCCGGTCTCTAGGAACGGATCTGCCATAGCCTAGTCGAGTGATCCTTTCCGCCACCGCCACGTGGAACGAACGCCTCCGATGCACCGTCGGTGGCTGCTTATAGGGATGTATGGAAATGTATTGAGGTTGTGCTTTCTAGGTGAGACTTCCACATCTCCCGTCTTGACCTTCGGGGATTCGAGCAGTTCGTCGGTCACGGGATCCAATGAGACAGGATGCTGAGTAAGCGGAGCTGCACGCTGAGTTGCCCATGCACGTGCATGAGCACTAAGAGACAAAAGGGCGGACGGGGGGTTTGCACAGCCACACGTCCGCCTCTCTCTCTCTCTGCTAATGCCGGCTTCAACAACTCCCCCTTTTGGCTTACAGAGCGGCTTTCTTTCGTTGTTGGTTTAAATGCATTCACGTGGGCCTGTGTGTGCGCGCCCATGGATCGCTCCAGAGGCGGAAGCGAGGGCTATCGGTGGGTGGGCAGTGCGGAGGAGTAGATGCGTGGCAGACGCACACGCACACATACATACACGACGACTGCGAAAAAGGAGAGCCAAGCTGAGAGACGGTGCACATCGAAAGGACAGAGGCAAACGAAGCACCGCACCCCTGTATGGGCCCCGACCCCTCGCATGTGTACGTTGTATGGCTTGAGGGCCGAGCTTGATGCCTTCAGAGGGTTCAGGAAAACGACTGTGGCGGACATGTGCACCGCAGTGCGGAGCCAGGGAGAACCGGGATGAGGTGATCTGTGCTCACGAGAGAATATCACTCTGCAAGTGATGATCGGAGCGTTGCACTCTTTGCACACGGAGATTTTTCGTCGTTTGTGGTCAGGTAGAAATGATGGTGCACGCAGCAGGGGGTAAACACCGGAGTACAAAACTTGAAAAGACTCAAAGACACCCTTGAGACAACCACCAAGAAAAGAGACGTGGACGCGCCTGTGACGCATCGCATCGTGGACCTATTCGCCTTTATCAGGGCACAGCGCTCCATTTTTTCCCATTGACGCACCGTCACGACTGCACTTTCTGCCCCTTCGACACATCCAACAGAGCAGCCATCGTCGATGATACCTTTACCACTGGCGGCGGCTGTAATGGCTCCGGCAGTGGCAACTCTGGATCTCTAGCCGACACGGTGGCGAGCGCCTTCTCCAGCTCTTCTAGCCGAAGCGAGTGTTGCTTCACGAGGCGTCCCATGGCGTTGCCGTACTCCTTCCACAGTGCGGACACCTCCGCGTTCTCGCCTACGACGGCGCGCCGCTTATCGGGGCGCAACAAGGAGGTCCTGCTACGAAGCTCCTCGGTCTGGAGCTCAGACTTCTTCACCTCGTCCTCGAGGGAGGCGAGGTAGGTCTCAAGGTCATCTAAGATTGCCTCCTCCTCGCGCAGGACAAAGTCGCGTGCAATGAGGGCGTCGGTAGCCCGCGTCAGCTTATGAATGCACTTGCTTGCCCACAGCACCTCCACATTGGGGTCCTCGTCCGCTTTCACAGTGGTGAGGGCGGCAGTAAGCGCACCGGTGTTTGACTTCACAGCAGCACCGGCGCTGCTGCTGCTGAGCATGCTTGGATCGGGTGACAAAGAGTGAGAAAGAAACGTGAGCGAGGCGATATGCCCAGACTCACAGCAAGGAGCAGAGAGAAAGGGGGGAGAGGGGGGAGGGATAAATGAATAGATAAACGGGTGGGCTTCGGTGCCGCAGCTCACAAAATGCTCCGTGACAGCTATAAGTGCCCGTGGAAAGGCATGAAGAAGGGAGGCAGTGAGAGGCAAACAGTGAAGAGTGTGCATTTGCAGAACCGCAGGTCACTTGCGAGTGGTGGGCAGAAGAACACAAGACGAAGCTGATCGCTGGCATACGCGTACATATGCTGAAGGGGGCTGTGAGCGGCGCATGGAGTTTCCCCACTTCCGCGCACCCACGCCATCAGACTTTCCCGGACTTCCTCAGGCACTGATTCTTGGGAGGGGCGGGGATAAAACGAAGTTCATGCACACCCTGCTCACAGATGTTGCTCCACGGGGCCCTAAAAGGGTGGGTGCATTTGCACTGGAGTGGGGGCGTTTGAGCGCTGCAGAAGACGGTGATCGGGGCGGTTTAATGTGAGCCGCCCACAAACCTCTACCTCCAGCAGCGTTTCAGTGCTTCATCCTCTTGCGTCATGAGCCTTGGAGGAGGCGGAAATCGGGGCTTTGTTGTTATTTTCTTTCCTCTTCGTCTTGCTATGATGCGTCGTTGGCTAGAGAAACGAAAACACAATAGTACACATTGCGGTGGAGAAGCTATTGCGCTGATGATGAAGACACTCAGGTGATCTGTGCATGAGCACAAGGGCCGCTAAACTCTTCACAGGAATAGAGGAGGACACAGTCGGGGTCGCGGTCATACATCCACTATTTTCATCCACGCCGATGACACAGCACCGCCACATATGCCCCTCTTCATTCTTTTCGAAATCGAGAGGTCACTAACCCGGCCGGCTTAACGGTGGGCTGTGGTGTATATGCATGTGCGTGTGTGGGTGTACGCCCCCTAGGCTGCATCACCAGGCTTGCGCATGCGAGTACGGTACAGCCAGTCATCGTAGATCTTGCGTTTCTCTTCTACAAAGTTCTCCGGGTATGGCGTCTCGCGGATGGCGGCGTTACCCGTCATGGCCATATACAGCATTGCCTGATTGAACTCTTCCATACGCGACATGGCGAACTCTTTGTGGTACAGGTGACGGCAGTTCTTGGCAGCGTTGTACTGCCCCTCCTTGACGAGGCAGCGCGATGTCATTTCGTGCACCAAGTTGGCATGTGCCACGTATACATCACGCTCCCGCTCCAGCCAGTTCTTGAACGCTAGGTAGTGGTAGTAGTCGGTGTATTTGCCATCCACCGGCGGCGGTACCTTGGCGTTGACGTACTTCGTCCGAGGCCACCGCCACGACGCCCACCAGTATTCCTCAGGGCATGGGTTTGGACGTGTGTACGAGTCCACGTACGTGCGCGGACGCAACGGTGTGATAGAACTCGCCAGGTAGTCAAAGAGGCTGTGGTACTTGCGCTCACTATTGACACCGAAGACGGGCATGTCAGGGTCCTGGCCAAATTGCATCTGCAGTACGCGTGTAAAGCGCTCCACCGCACTGCGCGGCTGTGGCATGGGCTTTGTCGTGTCAAAGGCCGGCAAGTTCTCGAGATAGTCTTGCGAAGCCATCGACGGTGCTTTAATTTTCTCGTACGGGGCGGTGACAGCGCTGTGGTGGCCGCGGTGGTCATCGTACGCGTGGCTGTCGCCACTGTCCACTCCGCCAGCTACTGTCATGTCTGCGGCTCGAACAAGAAACGTGCAAGACGCCGCAGGTGCTAGGATGCTACACAGCGGACGAGAGATTCTGCTCTAGTGAAAGGCGTCCAGGTCTCTGCGCTTCCTCTTTTCTCTTTCCTGATGAGTGCGTGCATGCGTATGTGAGCGCGGGGTGTAAGCAGGAGCGCTCAATACGACAAAGCAGAAAAAGCACGTCGGCGTACACGTGAGCTAAAAGGGTCTTGGAGACAGATAAAGACTGCAATGTACACTACAAGACAAACGGTACCCCTCTCCTCCTATGCTGAGAGGCGTCTCACTCCAACAACCGATGCTACTCGAATCGTCTCGTTGGAGCTGCAAGCTCGTGCGCGTGTGCACGATTGCGATAAAGAGGCGTTAGTGCAGGATGAGCCAGCTTCCGTGAAGAAGTTGTCGCACACTCAGAGAGAAAGATAGCGAACGAAACAAGCAGAAGCAAAACCAGCAAGAAACAAAGTGAACTAAATGAGTAACTCAACTCTGCAAGACGTCAGCCGCCCTTCTGAGTTGTTGCCGCTATCTTCCTGAGCTGTTCTAGTTTGGAACGCAGCGCGGATATGTGGAGGTGGTACCCCCCTCCAGTGTGTGTGGGTGGTGGTGGTGGCGGGGGGGGGGGGAATAGCAGAGGAAGCACAGGCAGAACAAACAGAGAAACGAACAAGCAACCCAAAGCGAGAAGGGTGCGAAGAGGCACACGAGTTTGGAGAGAAGAAAGAAAAGATAGGAGTGGGGAGAATCAGTTGAATGTGTGCGTGAGGGAGAGAAGCACAAGCGCGACAACGAGAGTGCAGCACACAGGCAAAGCTGGGCGAAGAGAGGATGGAGGGAGAGGGAGGAGACAACGGAGCGGTGTAGCCGCGTCGAACGCTGCTAGACTACACCTCAACAAGTGTTCCGACGTGCAGAACATGTGAGCAGCCAAGCGAGAAACAAAAAACGAAGGAGGGGGACTGCCGCCCTTCTTCCCCCAGCATTTCCTTCTCCCTTAAACAGCCACGTGTTTCCTTTGTAGTTTTCCCTCTTGTTTGTCGTCGTGTCTCCAAGACTGATGCAGATACCATTCCGTACACACACGCGCACATTTGGGGCGTATAGCTCCCCTCCCCCTCACCCCTTTCCCCCCACCACTGCATCTGTGATGGCGCTGGGAGAGACATGGTGTGTGTGTGTGTGGAGGGGGGGGCCGATGTCGAATAGGAGTTCGGTGTGT
>NC_009327.2:1376267-1402238 GCF_000002845.2 Leishmania braziliensis MHOM/BR/75/M2904
TCGTGTATGTCGCATCGCAGTTGCGCACGGTGAAGAAGGTGTGAGGGAGGGGGGAGGGGTGCGAGTGGATAGTGGAAACAGTCGAGAGGAAGGGGGTGTCAAGGAGGAGGATAGGTTTCAACAGGAAGAGGAATTGAAGTGGTGGTTGCTGCGTACGTGCGCAGAAATGTGGCGTGCTTGACACATGGAGTGTATTTTGTCCATTCTCGTACGGTGGAGGAGCGGCAGGAGAGGAAGTTGAATGGGGGACGAGGCACAACACCCTCTTCTCGTCTTCTTACGTGCGTTCTCTGGGTACGGGCTATACGTGCACCGACCAAAGGCCTCACGAGTTGGGAGATCGGTGTACCGTAGAGACACAGTTGTGCAGTAATGTTGGTGCGCCTTATATCCTTATTTTCATTTGCTTATTGGTTGTTAGTGAGTGGGCGGGTGCTGCCCGTACTGTTGCCAAGCTCTGCACACGGGCAACGGCAGCACGTAACGGCGAGTGCATGGACAATCAGCAGAAGAAACGGCGCAGCCGCCACCTGAGAACGCTCTTCATGGATGAGGAGTGTTGCTGTGCGACGTCGTCATCTTTCTCTTCATGGCTGCATGTTGGATAGGAAGACTCAAACGACGATATGAACTACGAGCGGAACATCTTGGAGAACATCTGCTTCTGTGTTTTCTTCACCTCCGCTTCACCCGCCGCGATGGCCGTGCGCATTGCCGCCACATCTTCCTCCGCACCGCCGAGCTGGGCATACGTTTCGCATGCCTGCCCCGCTGCCTCATACTCTTGCGCACCGCAAAGCGCGTACGTGAGGCGGTAGTACGCTTTGAGCGACTTGGGATCCAGGTAGGCAGCTGCTTGCGCGTCCTTGACTGCCTTCGGGAACTTCTTGAGTCTCGTGAAGCACAAGCACCGGTTCAGCAACGCTGAGAGGCGCAGCTGCGTAGCGGCTTCTTCATTCGGCAATAAATCTCGCCGCCCATCAGTCAAGTCCACCGTCATGCTATAGGCCTGCACAGCCGCAGGCAAATCGTTAGCGGTAAAGAGTCGATTTCCATCCTCCTTCGCCTGCTGCGCTTTCTCGTAGTCCTCCACGCTAATCTTTTTTGCCTCGTTCTCTCGAAGCTTTGCGGCTTGTGTCATTTGGGCTTGGTTGGATGGGTCATAAGCGACCTTTGGTGAGTCTGTGTAGAGCTCCTCGTAACGCTGCAAGGGGCAGTCAACCCGCCCCCACTCATCGAGAGCAGGGTCGTCATGGTTTGACAACAGAAATGCATCGCCGCGAATTTCGCGCTGTGCGAGCTTGCTGGCACGATAGTTCAGGGGCAGACCTTTGAACGCACCGCTGTCGTCAATGTAGAGCGAGGTTCCGATGTACTGTGTGCTGCGCATCGGCATGGTGACAGGGATGATCTCGTAGGAGGCTTGGTCCAGATACTGATCAATCATGCTCGCCTGCTGTTGCTCCACGTCTACTGGCGGCTCAGCGCCACTGCCGGCGCCGTTGGCCTCCTTCTCCGCGCGCTTCTTTGCGCTTTCATTCACTTTGTCGGTCAAGTGGCGCGCCATGTCTGTCTTCTGGTCATCCGAAAGCAGCGACTGGCGAAAGAACCGCGTCAATGTGTGTCGCAGCTCAGCCTCGTTGTGGCCATTGAAATGCAGCTCCTCCACCGGCTTCACATCCTCGCTAGGAATGCGAAGGTAGATGAAGGGTTTCACAATCGGCTGACTTGTGCTCATGGTGACTTACCGTAAACAAGCTGCAGAGCGGGAAAGGGATTAGACGAGAGAGTGGCTGTCCTATCAGATGATGGTGTTGGGAGATGTATACATGCGCTTGTCAGCATATGCGTGTGCGTGTGTGTAACGAGAGACACTCTGTATGGCAACCTCAGACGCCTTCGGAGAAAACCTAGCTGTAGGGTGCGGGGGTCTGTGTGACATGAGACGTACTCTGCTTGAGTATCCCTTGCCTCCGAAAGAGGATGATTATGGTGTCCAGCGGGTGTTGGAAGCGAAGTGGAAAAGTCAACACGTGGTGCTGGTGCGCGAGCGCAGCACACGCACAGACAACACTTCATGTTCATCGGCATGAGAGGGGGAGAGGAAGGTGAAGAAGCGCGTTGAGGTGAAGGAAAACCAAAAGGTGGGAAGCGCCCTTTTTGAAGAGAAATCAGCAGGAGAAGGGGTGGTTGCATAGGGCGTTACCACGAGGATGAAAATCCGCATTCGCTGATGATCAGCACGGCGCCTCGCGTCAAACCTCTTCACAAAGAAAGTCAGCTACTCGCCGAACAGGAGAGATGATTAGAGAGAAACGTGGTGCAGAGTCAGGAGGAGCGCTGAGGCTCAGTTGAAGTGAGACACAAGGAGGGAGAATAGGGATGATGGGGGAATAATAGAAGCCAGTTGCCGTGCTTCAAAACTGCTGCCCCTTGCTTACCCGTCCCCCAAAACGCAAACGAAAGGGATCATATATGCCCCACCTTGCCTCTGGCTATGATACGCCCGTCTCTCCATCCAGGAAAGAAAGGGGAACAACAGTAGTCGTAAAGGCACACACCTGAGAAGGGGAATCTACACTGTGCGCTGGTCCTTGTCTGCCTGAGCAGCTGAGAGACGCACACACGCACATAAATGCGACATCTAATCTAACGAAGGCATCATACGCAGAGGGAGAGGGAGGGAGAGGGAGAGAGGGGGGGGGAGCAAACACAAATCTGCAGAACAGAAGCTGAACGCGCACTACACTTTTCTGAGGACGCTGGCGTTTCTCGCACGTTTGCTTGCTCTCTCTCTTTGCTCACCTCCATACCTGCGACAGCAGCACACGACTCATCTGTGTGGGGTGTGAGTTAGCGGTTGGAAAGAAGACGTTGAACTGCCTCCAAAGCCTCTGTTGATTCCAACTCCACCGCCGTCACCAACTGTGCGTTGCAGCGGATGACCAAACAACACTCTGCTCGGTGCACCTTGCTCTGGTGAATCATTCCGCTGTGATAAGCGCGAAGACCGCACCACACCTCCAACGTGTCCGCCTGCCGTATGCACACTTCACAAGACGGGTTAGCGGTACGGGTGCTGCTGTTCCCGCTGCTGTTGGTGCCGTGCCCTAGCAGCACCGAGGCCCGTGTCAACATGGATGGGTGTGCCTTGTCCAGCGCAATGCGGAAGCGAGTTGCTGCCAACGTTGAAGGCGAAGGAGACGGCCACTCGATGCGCAGCCAGCGACGCCCAACACCTCTGCGCGACGCATGGTGCTTCCATACGGCAAACGTCTCTACCACCCAGTGCCCATAAGTTGTCGCATTGCTGCTACTGTGCACGCCACCAGACTGAGTGAGGTTGCGTTGCCGTGGGCCGTTTCGATTGCAGCTTCTATGATGCGCTTCTTGAAGCGGCAGCACCGGTGCAGTGTCTGAGCGAGAGTTTGACGAAGAGGGTGAGGGCAACGGCGATGCCTGTGTGGATGCTGGCGTTTGGAACAGTGCGCAGCTCTGCGGTGGCGGCACCGATGGCGGCGGCAGCGGGGCGCTGCTTCCAGATACGACTGATAAAGCGTCTTCCAGGTGCTCGCTGACAGCCGCGCGGGTAAGTGAAGGGACGTGGTGAGCGCGGCGACTCGGCGGGGGCGCAGTGGAGGAGCGAGAGCTCCTCCGGGACGCAACAGGACCCCTCAAGTTCTTCTCAGCTGCGCCGTCAGTAGAGGTTTCTAGCAAGACATTCGCATTGTCCCGCAGCCACGAGGACGGCATCAATGAAAGTGCAGCAGAAGACATCGAAAACGCATCCCGGTCCACACATCGTCGCACATGCGAATCGGCAGTCGCACTGCGGCGCGGCCCGGCATTGAGAGGCGAGGTGGCGCTGACAGGGGCGGCAGCCTTTGACCAGAGACTCCTGTTCTGATATGGCGGCGGTGCGGACGTTGCTGTGGTTGTACTCACAGTACTGCTGCTGGTGGTGCTGCTACGGTTGATGGTGATCATGCCTTCTCCCCGCTGAGTAGAGGAGGCGGCATAGGCCTCGCGGCTGCGTTGCTTAGAGTGCAGCAGCAGCCGGGGAACGAAGGCGGAGGTGGGACGGTGCAACGGCACGTGCGTCACGGCCTGTAGAGGGAGAGAAGGTCCACTGAGCGGTGTTGGGTGCGAGTGAGACGGTGACGCGGTTGCGAAAGGACGAGGCGGGTGCAGCTGTGGTGATACATGAGTTCCCTCGTCGCGCGGCCACCGTGGGAGGAATGCGGTCGTGGCTTTTGCACTGCAGGTCCACGTCATTGCAGCCGAATCTGCCCTTGACATTATCGTCCGTTCAGTGCAACGGGAGCTCGTGTTTGGGTCTAAGGTGCTGAGAGGTGTTCTCCTCCACGACGTCTCCTGTTGCGGCGTCTGTCGTGTATCCCTGTGGTGCGCACACGCACTCGAGTCAAGAAAAGACCTCGAAGGGGCTGACTGCCGCATCTGCCAGAATGATGCTTCTTTCCCAGAGTCCGCCGACATCGCTCGAGCGCTGCGGTTGCACGACGGCGCACAGCTGCTCGCCACCGACGCAGCTGGTGTGCTGCTGCGGCTTTGATACCCCCTAACCAGGGCACATGGCAGAGTACCCAGAAGCGAGGTGGCAGCCCACAGCACAGCAGGGTCTGAGCGGCTGCATAGCTGCTGCGGCGCGAACAGGTGGGGATGAGTATCAGGGTTGTTTTCTGCCACCTCCTGAGCCTCTGCAGAGGAGATGTGCCGCAGCACGGAGGACGACTCGTGGCACCGGCGCCTCTGTGAGGAGGGCCCCACCGCTGACGCGGGAGAAGAGGTGCGCTCTTCGGACTTTGTAGACTCGAGAAAGCGTCCCTGGAGGTTCTGCTGCGCTGGTGGCATCAGGCTGTCCCCGACATCTTCAATGCCCTCCCTATCACGGCTCTCGGCTCCACGGCAGCGCGGTGTGCTAGTGAGTGAAGTTGGCGAGTGCGACTCAGTGCTCGAGCAGGTATCCATGACAGGACGTGAGGGAGGCGAAGGTGAAGAAGAACCTCGGGACGAAGTGCCAGCGGAAGATGAGCAGAGGCTGGGGGAGATGGAGGGGGCCAGGACGATGGTGCGCACCTTGCGTGGCGGCCACGGGCTACCAAACAATGAAGGTGCTGAGCCTGCGGCGGTGGTTGGCTTCGGTGGAGGGGGTGGAATGCGTAGCACGCGGTCCACACGAATAAGTCTTGGACCATCTCGGTCCTCAGTAGTGCCAACAGCTCCCATCCAGGAAGAGCTGCTTCGGTCTGCGCTCAGCGACCTCTCAGCGCGCGGCATCGTCGCTGATCGCCGGGGCGGAGAGCGCAGTAGCTGTTTCTGCGCCTGCCCTGTGGCATCCTCACTTCCATCAGACATCACCCTCGTCGAGGGGAGAGGACTCGTGGGCGTGCACGGTACCTTTGCATCGCTAAAGTGTTCCTCCCTGACGCCCTCGACGACGTCTTTCCCGCTACTTCTACAGGTGCGGCTGCTTGTAGCGACGCCTACTTCCATTTCCTCACGAAGTGCCCTCGCTCTCGAGACACGATCTCCGCTGTAGTCTGTGACGTCATGCGATGATGGTGGAAGCATCATGCGCACCGCCGAGCGCTGCCGCCGTTGCAGGAGCTGCGGGAGCACTTCGGCAGCGGGGCCTAGTTGCTCATAACGCAGCCGCAGCGCTGCTATCCGGTGCGTATCAGAGTCGTCGGAGCAGCCCATGAAGCGCAACTGGAGATAAAGGCGTACATCTTTCACGTCTGTCGCCGGCGCAGGCGAGCTGATGAGCACGACGAGGTGGTAGAGTGTGCGCAACGGCACAGTTGTCGAGCATACACTCACCGCACCATTCAAAGTCAAATTCCATTCTGTTACCACGACAGGCCGCAGCGAGACCCCGTCCAGCCGTTGCGCGCTGGTCGCCAGACTTACTACGCAGCGAGTGGGAAAACAGCGGCCATCGACGAAGAGCGGGGTGGCAGAGATGCGTAGCACGGACGTCGATGTTGCAGCAAAGAAGGGTGGTCCCAGGTTCGTAATCTCGCACGTGGCAGTAGTCTGGCGTGCTCGTACGGATGGGTTCAGCCAGTAGCGCAACCCTTCGGCAGAGGCGGTCAGCGCCGCCGAAGTAGTTCCTTCAACTTGTGGTGGATTCACTCCGTAGAGGCACGCATCTGCCCCTGCACCGGTGAAATTCACAAGGCGCTCCAGTGCATCCAGGGAGCAAGTTGACTCGCAGGCAACGGAGGAGGAGGGGGATGAGAGGAAGGACGTTGGCAAGTGCTCTGATACACGAGACTGTGCCTGCATGGCTGAGTCGTATATTGATTATTGTTTACTCATATACACGCAAGGAAAAGAGACACAGAATGGGGCAACTGACAAGGGTGGCGATCTTGATGGTGCTCTAATGTATCGCGGCTCCTCGTGATGTGCTCATAGACACGGGGCGTTCTTAGGTGTGACCGCACAGCCTACGAGGTCCACGATTCGCGCATGCCAGAGGCGCAGAAAGGTGAGAGGCCTGCCCGAACGTCAACGTCTGCACCACATGCGCAGGTCTGCGAAGAAGTGGCATTTCCAGTTACCATGAATACGCGAAGAGAGATATGAGGAACAGTGGCGAAAGGAGTGGCAGAGAGAGAGTGAGAGAGAGAGAGCGAGCGAGAGAGCGAGCGAGTGCGTAGAGAACCCACAGGAAGCTTCAGTTGGTTACGAGCTTTTGATTCGGCGTCTCTGTGAGCTCAAGGACAAGAGAAAGCTAAGGTGTGGGCTTTGTGGAACACACGCACAGGCAGACGCATCTGCACGAACGACTCTCCCAGTACCCGAGAAACACCGGGGAACGGTAGAAAGTGAACGACATCAATTGGTGCAACCCTGGAAAGAGCGCGTGATGCTTGCGGAGACAGAGAGAGGCGCAACTTGCAAGACGCAACACATGCGGTTAGGCTGCTGTTGTCTGGCCTCCTTTCATACTCTTCACTCTGCTTTCCTTTCCTTGTCGCTGCTTTCTTCTTTCGCTAAGGTAGGCTGCCAAGACACAGTCACGCTCGAACGAAAGAAGGAGAGAACACGATTAGGGATGGCGGCATCGAACGTGATCATTGTGTCCTGCTGACGTATGCACCTCCCCTTCCCAGTTACCGGCTCAGCAAAGTTGTCACAAGCGTTTTTCTCAGAGCGATGTGGACAAGGAAGGGGGAGGGGGGGGGCAGAGACCCGTCCCATCACCGTATCCGCCTGCCAATCAGCCCCAGCTCTCCCTTCCCCGATGCACACACGCACAAACAGCACTGCTGAGAGAACCTCGGCACCGTTCCGCACGCACTTGACCTGCCTCAGCTTCTCGTCCGCTGTGTCTGTGGGGTGCCTGAACCCACACCGCTCGCCATTTTGTATTGCGAGCCGCGGTGCGCGAAGGAGGTGTTGATGTATGGCAGTGGTGCCGACTCATCGACAAGCCGCTCAATGCTCTGGTACCGCTCCCACTCCCACCGCTTCTTCAGGCGATACCACACGAAGCCGGCGTTCTCGATGTTGTGGTCCGCAAACAATGCACTCACATCGAAGTCACGGCGCTGCAAGAATCCGAGATAGTAGTTCGCGTAGAAGCACTCCATGACAATCGGCCATGCCTTGGGCAGAACGTCCTTAGCGACCTTTTGCGCGTGCAGCATCTCGTCCTTGACGATGCACATGACGTCGAAAAGGACTTTGCGCACAGCGCGATCACGAGACGCCAGCGGAATGTTTTTGAGCAGTCCGAGGTTGACGTGGTTATCGGCGCAGAGGTCGGCCGGCAGCATCGTGAAGCCGAGACGCGCGTACTTCTTCCAGAACATCACGCAGTGGTTCGTCAGCCCGGTTGCACGGCCAATGTGGGTCATGAGGTGCTCCGCCGCCTCGTCTTTGACGTGCGTCACCTCAAGCAAGGAGTTGAAAAAGTAACCGTAGAACTTGTCAAAGTGGTCGAAGAGCTGCTGCACGTTTCCGGGCTGCTGAATGACGCGCAGGCGGGCGTCGGTGAAGCCGCGCACAAACGCCTTCGTCATGTGCGGGTTGCGCTCCACCGCGGCGGCGAAGGGGCGCAAGACGGGGTGGGAATCGGTGAACTGACCCTCGCTCATCTTCCGCTTTTCCATGATTGCGCCGACAGACTCCTTCCAGAAGATAAGCTTCATGCCAGCGCCGGTCGTCTTCATTCCGCGCTGCGAGTGCACTTCGAGCATAGACCACCGCGCCTTATTCAGTGACATCGCCAAGTTCCACATGGCGTAGTAGTCGCGCCGCATTACTTGGTCAGGGTACGCAATCTCGCCAACACGATAGTGAAAGAGGTCGAAGTTGCGCAGCTCGTCTTCTAGCTTGATGTAATCTACTTCAGCAGACCCGATGGCAGGGCCGGTGGCCTCGGCACGATCGGCGCTCGCCTTGTTGATGCGGCGCCACATATCCTCCTTGCTCAGCTCGTTCTGCGGAAGGGCGCGGTAGTAGTCGGCGGCCTCCTTGTTGCGCATAACGCGGGCACCATCTGATGTGACGCGACTGGTGCCCTTCGCGCTGTCACTCTGCGGGAGTGGGGAGGACGAAAGAGAAGCAGAAGCGGAAGGCTGTGTTGTTACACTCGCTGCCGTTTCTGTTGCCGCCGGTTTAGCAAGGGATGCCAAGGGTGGGAAGCTCAGTGGCTTGGGGGCAGCGGCGAGACTCATTGGGGGTTTGCGCGGCGTCACATTCAGCGCCGCCGGTGGGGCGCGGCGCGGCAACGATGAGGTACGAGACACCTGCTTGTGAGTGTGGCGGTGCGCTTCAGTACCAGCGTCCCAGTCAGCTCCCTGCGAGCGTACGGCATTGTGCAGCTCGTGCGAGGGAGAGGGCAGCTTTCCGGTCATGGCTATCGAAGCCATGTGCTCTGCCTGAGCGGCCTGTATGACAGCCTGACTGCCGGGCTTCTCGCATGGTAGCACACTGCTGCCATCAGAGCTCAAAACGGCCTCTCTCTTCTCGTGTGCCGGCTTGACAAACGCAGAAATGGAGCCCGCGTAGACGCCAATGCCCTCGAAGCCATCGCTGATGCCCATGTCGCGGGAAAGACGTATGTTATGTGGCTTTGTTGTCGGCGATGCTGGGGCAGCAGCAGCCGATTCCTTCGCGGCGGTAGAAGTACAGGAGGGCGGAGGCGAGGGCGTGGACTGGTAGCGCAGCGCAGCGGGGAGGACAGGGTATGGGCTCCTTGATGCCGCACCGACAGCGCGGGCCGCACGAAATGATCGCATGGCAGGCGCGCCGAGCTTTAAGTGTCGCAGCAGTGACCAATAGGTCAGACGACAGGGTCAAAGCGCGCCTGTGCGACGGATGAGAACAACAGTGGGGAGAAAAAGGGAATGTGAAGGGGTGTTGGTGTGCCTGGTGCACACACAATCGGGAGAACTTGAAGGGACCCACGCGCGAGGATGTGTCCAGCTCCACAACCCTGGTACCCGTGCACGAACGAGCTTCACGGCAAGCTAGCGCTTTTTGACGTCGGCGGGGAGAGAAGGGGAGATGCCACGACAAACGGGAGTAGAGGAGTGGGCAGGGGCGGTAGGAGGATAGGTTGTGCATCCAACAAAGTCACTTGGGTGGGCCAAGCAGCGCGAGGAAAGAGAGGTCTCTTCCAGGCGGCAACAATAGAGGGAAAGCCGCCACTTTCCGGCCCCCACGGTTGCCTTTTGGGAGACGTGCCACAGGGAAGAGAGGGGAGAAAGAGAGAGGAAGGTGTGGAGTAGGTACACACAGGACACACCCGGAGTACCTGTACGCTGGCGACATGACTCCCCAGCTTGCTCTCCCCTCGTTCCCTTCGCCTCTCTTCACTATGGCCTGCACAGAAAAGCCATCGCGGCACACAACAGACCTTTCTCTACCTCTCAACAGCTGGGAGGGCAGGAGTAGGGTTGGGGAGCGTTGCAGTGTCTCTCGCAACAAGCCCTGATACAGATCACTATATTTGTGAGTTTGAGTGAGGTACAAGGTAGAGAGAGAAAGAGAGGGCACACGATGCGAGCTATGCGGTAAAGGTACAGCAAAGGTGAAGGGGAAAGATACAGGTGCACACAGACAGACGCAGATATGGGCACATAGTGTCTGTTACAATGAACACAGGTTTCACAGTCCTACTTGCCTGTTCACCTAGTACCGTGGGAGGTCTCTGCATTGTCGACGCTCTAAAGCAGGCGCTGCTCTTGCTTCACCCTTTCGAGCGCTACTCCCGCATCTTACGGGGACTGTATGAGTTCGACAAGTCGATGGAAGGGCGCAATGGACCACAGAAGCTACAGGTTGCTCTCCGGCGGCTTCAAGTGTGAGGAGCTAGTCGGTACATCCGCAGCCTCAGAGGCACTGCGCTACGCTCCGTTGCAGTCACTGACAAATCTGCCCGGTAGCGAGGTGTAGGGTAACAGTGAGGACATCTGTGGTAGATGGTGTAGAGACTACCCCCGTACCAGTGTGCCGCGTGGGCAATGCAGGGCGACTTCAGTGAAGCTTCGGCCGTGCAAGAACTTATGGTGCCGCGGCTGCTGCGCTGGTATGCCGGAGATTCACTAGAGGTGAGTGTCTGAGCAGCTTCGCCGGGCGTTCTGGTTGGTCACATTACGGCTGTGTGGGCGTTGCTACATACGTGCTTGCGAGTACCTTTTCGGGAAGGAAAGAGCAAGACGCAGGATTTGCACGCTTGGCGTTGCAGTGCGAGCAGATTATGCGACGAGCGAGAAAAGGTGCGGTCCATGATCCTTTCTGAGGGGGAGTTGAGGAGAGCTCGCAGGCAATGTAGCGATTGGGAAGCAGTACATGCGCACAAGGGGGAGGGCGAGGATAATGTTGACTGCGCATCGCTGGCTGAATGCGCGCTGCCGAAGAGCACGCTTGTAGGGGGTCAGTGTGTGGAAGGTGTGTCGTTCCTTCGCCTCTCCTTTTAGCTGCATAGACTGCAACCAAACAAAAGTCAGAGACTTGGCTGCTGATGCAGCATGAGCCTCTGCTAAGGGGGAGAGAGATGATCTCGAGAGGAAAAGGCAGAGAGAGAGAAAGAGAGAGAGAAAGAGAGAGATGGACGAGGTGCATGGGGAAGAGTGAAGAAAATAGTGGTCAGAGAGTTGAAGAGAGTAGGACGATGCACAGGCAAAAGGAAAGCCAAAGTCAAGGTTCCGCGATGTAAGCACCTCAGCCACACCACACCTTTTCTATCCTTCGCATCGGGGGGTTGGGGGCGCTCGGACTTGTCTTCATTTCTGTTCGCCACATCATCGCATCACGGCTAAGCGGCCTTCCATCCACCGAACGGCAAGTTGCTCTTCAAGCCCCCATCGGCAACCTGTTTGCTTGCAAGTACCTCTTCCAAGTTCATGAAGTGGCCTAGATGAAGGTCAGCAACAGATGTGAGCACAATGGGGAGGAGGGAAAACCTCCCCCCTACACACACAGAAATAAATAAGAAGAGAAGTCACCAGGGAGGATGAGACAATCAGCTCACCACATGTTGTGCCGCCCGGGTAAAGAGGCGACGAAGGGAAGAAAACCCAAAAAAGTAATGTATAGTGCTGGCGCTCCTGCCAGTCGCACATGCCTCTTTAGCCTTCCTCCAGGTTTAGGAGAGCGGGTTCCGCCCCATCTTCGCTACACTCGCCGGCCAACTTTGCCCTTCTAGCAGAGGTTTGGTCAGGGCCAAACCGCGTTCATTCGACGTCGCACGTCCCTGCGGGTGAGCGTATGAATGTTTCACTTGGTATCGTGTCCAGTATTGTGTGCATTGCACGTTGTCGGTGCTCTCAGTGCCGGTGGGAGCAAGGAGACTGAGGGAAGATTCCCATGGGTTCTTCGCGGAGGGGTGGCTTCCCATCACGACGACGGCGGAACAGAAAAGGGCCCAGCACCGGCCTAGAAGTCCCCACGGCGGCTCTTCCTCCAGGGCTGCGCATGAAGTCAGCGATCCCGCGCTGAGCCCTGCATAGAAAAACAAAAGCTGAGAGAAGTCTGTCACCCGCCAGACCGCGTTGCCACCAGCGGGGACAGCCTTTCAAGTGCCTGCCCGCATAGCGGAGACTTCTCACGCCCGAGTAAAGGCAGTGCTGAGTCGTCGGCGACGCGTCGCGTGACGCCCTGAGTGGTGCCGCAGTCCTTGGCGAGGCTGCGCGGCAGGCCATTCACCAAGTTTTGCTGGATTGCAATGTAAAAGAGCGCCGCATCTACGCCCCCTCTGAGAAGTACAGGCTTCTTGTGTGCGCGCGCGGCCGGTTAAGCCAGTGGCCTCTTCCGACTCCGCCGAGGCCGTGGTGCGTCCCCTGTGCTGCCGCGATTGCAGACTCACCCGTGACCGGTGCGATGCGCAGTGTCCGCCCTCTGGCCCCCACCAGCTCTTCTGACAGCAGGGACTGCAGACATAGCATCGCCGCTCGGGGCTCTGAGTGTGCCGAGTGCTTCGCTGTGAGATACCCATGGTTTGTCAGCGGGTCCGCAGCCCGCCCTTGCGACTGGCCTCCGCCGAACCGGCTTGGCGGGTACACGCCTGCACCAGCGCGTCACGTCCGCAAAGAGGCGCTGCGGTGGACGTCGACACTTCATCCGCTTCAGCAGCAGCAGCGCGTCCTCTCGCGGCAACTGCGCCCCTGTCGCATACGGCCCGCGGAACTTCGCACCCTTTCCATGGCGGGTCGTGAGATGCGCACACTGAAGTCGTCGGCGAGTTCTCCGAGCCCTCGGATATTGCCCCATCCTTCCTGCGGAGTGCCACGCCAGCTTCAGGACGAGTGCGGCGCGCGGCTGGGCGCACGAGAGCTCCTTGTGAGGTGTCTTCGTCTCCTCGAGGTGCAGCGCGGCACACGGGTGGGTCTTGGTTTCTCGCCCCAACCTCCTCGTGGCGCTCACTGCTCAGAGCTCTGGTGACATCGATCAATCGAATTGATCTGTCTGGCTCCCGTGCAGGGGAAGGTTGAGTGGGCCCACCACCCCCTTTGCCAACACAGGGGCTCTTGAGGCGGTTGGCCGCTTTCACTCTCGCGCCCCTGCCGCTCGCACGCCCAGGTGCAAATGACTGCCTTCGGCAGGTCGAAGCTCAGCAGGGCGCCTGGCATCAACCGCAGCTCTCTCAACCATCGCAAGTGGCCCGCTAGAACCGCTGGTGATACCGCTGCTCACGTCGCCGCGCTGACATGCGCGGGCCTGTCCGAGTAGATGCACCCCCCTCGCGGACAGGCAACCCTCGGAGTCGTGTCGGTAATGACGCTGGTTACATCTTTGCTCAGACTCCCAGTCAATGAGCAGGAAAGGGTCGACCGGTTGCTTGTCTTCTTCGCCGATTTCCACCGCTCTCCTGCGCTCCGTTCGAGCTGCCACGGTTCGCAGGGACATCGTCCTGCCTCCCCTTCCTGGTCGTCGACGGATCTGAGAACGTATGCACCCCACCGTAGTGTCTCACGGCCTCACGCTCCACATGTAATGGCCCTCATATGCCCCCACTCGATTTGACGCTGTCCTCGTGAATTTGGCTCCAATGTGAAAAAACACGGCCTGCACGATCAGGGATAGCCTGCATTTTTCATCCAGGATAAACCCATCCAAGCAGCGGCCCCCTCCCGATGCTCGTGGGTTTCCCATACAGGTAAACGCAAAACTCCATGCGCATAGGTGTCTCTGCGACATCAGTAGGTTGTCCGGTATCGAGCCTGCTTCTCCCCGCTCGCATTGAAAGGGTGTCCACCGAAAAAGATCGGCTCGCTTCGTTCGCAAAGCTCGCGAGCGTCGTGGCCGGGAGCATGTAGCACAGCTGACGTTGTGCGGCGGCCGCATCGTGTGCCTCTGCAAGGTTCTCGACGCCCCACGTGTGTCCACCCTCCAACTCGTCGGGTATTGACCCCTTCTGTCGAGGGTTGAATCGAAGGGGAGCGCAGTCGTTGCTCCAGTTCCCACCGCACGGCCGCTGTGAAAGCCTCCAAAGACACTCCTGGCGGGTAGCTAAGGTGAGGAAACGGCGTAAACAGCCCGGAGGTATGGCCGCCTCACCGATGGCACAGGTGGGCAGTGGTGGGAGAACGATGCCACCTTGTATAGGCCACAACTCTCGCCACTGCATGCTTATTTTGCGCAGCACTCGTGGAAAATAGAAAGGTGCGGCCACACCGCTTGCAGGCCCTGGCGCATGTCGCGTTGCTCGGTGTCAGATAGCGTGAAATCAAATACGGTGGGATCGCAGGTGTTCGCCTTTATGGTGCATCTCAGCACACCCGCAATCCAGTGGTGGCGTGTGAAAAGTGGAAAGTAGAAGACCACACGCCGCCGTACCGATCGCTGGATTTGCTGGACTCGCTCCTCGCTCAACCACGGTAAGGTGTCACAGATATCGGTGCCTTCTCCGGTGAGAGGCAGCACTGAGGGATCTCCTCGAGCTCCTTGTTGGACATCTTCCCCGAGCGCAAGTCGCCCCGCTCAGTTCCGCTTGATCTGGGCTGTCCGCTGTTGAAACACTACCTTTGTCCCTGACAGGCCCTCTTTTTTTCGTTTGTGTGTGCCTGCCTCCGCCCCGGCCCCCACGCTACATGATCAACTGAGCTTGTGCATAGTTGCTGTGGTTCCTGTCCGCAGGGCTGGCTCTGTGGTGGCAAAGCGCTTCGCGATTGCCTCCACATCCTCCTTGATCTGGGCCATTTCTTGCCTCATGACAGGTACGTCTGCTGCCGCGATCATCTGGTCATCTAACTCTGTAGACAGATGCAAAACTACCCCCGAACATGACTGATGTATTCCTCGCCCAGAAAAACCTCGCTGTGTTGTGTTTGAGGTCCTCCTCAGCTGTTGCGCCGCCTCTCATGCTCGGTGCTGCCTCCACCAGCAGTTGGTCATGCAGCTGGTTAAGTTGCCTTGTCGGAAAAGGTGGATATTCCAGTCACATAACGCATCGCTTTTGAAAACTCGCTCGGTGGGGTGGGGAGCGATGGGGCTTTACCACTTCACCGCACATTTATTGTCTTGCACAACGACATAAAGGGAGGGAAGCAGAAGGGAGAAAGTTCCAGTCCGGTGCCTTTGTGCTTACATGGCCCCACACACCACCCCAGTCCCATCTTTGTCCCCGCCGCATCGTCGTCCCCCTTCATGTGAACATTACTCATACTCCTGATTCACTTTTCCCTCATCCCCGTTCAAAATTCATTTCCAAGTTTCGCCAACGCGTCGGAACCTCACACGAGGTTGTGCTTTGCGCCTCAGCGACCCTTCCTAAGTCCTACCTCCGTCACATTAGTTCAGGGGGGGGGGGAGAGAGTAATCGAAAGGTTCTGCCCTGGAAACAGTCTATAGCAATGCAAGGGTGAGATGGTAGTGATTTAAAAAAAAAGCGGCAGCACCACCGCCGCTTTCGCGTGTCCGCTTCAAGCGGCTCGAACAGTGAGAAGCACTTGTCTTCAGTCCAAGATGAACCACTCATTTCATTAGTGCACTCACCACCACCTCCGGCTCGATCACCTTCAAGTCCTGGTAGGTTTGTCCGACACCCACGAACACAATAGGCTGCCCGAGCTCGTACACCATGGACAGCGCTGCGCCGACCTTGTCGTCAATCGTGTCAAACTTGGTCAGCACAATGCCATCGATGCCGCGTGACCGCGATCCGACAGGCGCAAAGTCCACAAGACACTGATTGAACTTGCGCAGCTGATCGATGCCGTTGTTGCCCACGAGAGCTTCACCAACGAAGAGGACGAGGTCAGGTTGATTGTCGTGGATGAGCTTTGCCAAGGCTCGCATGCGAGACTCGTGATCCTGCATCCGGCCAGCTGTGTCGATAATCACCACGTCCGTGTGCTGCTTGCTGGCGTGCACTATGGCTGCCGCAGCGACGGCGGAGGGGTCAGTGCCGTAGCCTAGCTGAAAGACGGGGACCCCCAAGCACCGGCCATGCACCTCCAGCTGCTCCACCGCGCCGTGTCGGAAGGTGTCACCGGCGGCCAAGAGGACCGAATTATCGTTCTGTTGCAGCCAGTAGGCTATCTTCGCAAGGGACGTGGACTTGCCCACCCCATTCACACCGCAGAGGATGATTGAGTAGGGCTTATGAGCGGCCTTGGCAACAGCCACATCGCGCAAGAGGTTCACCTCGCGCTTCGGCTGCAGAATGCGGCGCAGCGAGGCGGTCATAGCGTCCTCGACGGTCTTGTAGAGCGAGTCAAATGTGCCGAGCCGCTTGCCAGCTAGGGAGACCTCAACAGACTTGCACACTTGCTCGGCAACCTCCACAGCGACGTTCTTTGCGATGAGCTTCTCGCGCAAGTCAGGGATGATGTGCTTTAAGTCGTCAGCGTCCACCTCGCGGGTGCCTACGTAGGAGCGCAGCCAAGTTGCCAAGCGACCACGCGGCTGCCCTTCCCACTCCCGCTCCTTCACCGGGGCAATGGCTCCGTTGGGCAGGCGCTTGATGTACGTCGCACGCTGCATGTTTGCCTGTGCCTGCAGCTCTGCTTCGGTGGCCTTCTGCTGATGTGACTGCTTCTCCACCATGGGGTCATGAACGACCCCGGGGTTGTCCCACCTGATCGGCTTTTTGCCGCGCTTCTTGGCTGAGTCGTTGGCTGCCGCCACCACCGACGCACTGCCGGCTTTACCCTTGCTAGGGCAGCCGCCAATGGTGAGGCGACGACCATCTTTTGTCATGATAAACCTGCCCGCATTCCGTGCGGGAGAATGCTGGGGGCTGTCTCCGTCCTCGCCGCCGTCCGCCTGCGTGGAGCCGCTGCCGCTTGCCTCACCCGCGACGCCACTGTCACCGCTGTTTGCAGACTCATTTCCATCTTCTCCTTCTACATCATGCCGCGAGGCCGACTCCTCACTGGCATTGAACTTTGCATATAGCGTGGCGTACTCTGCACTGAACTCCATTAGGTCTGCGGCCAGTGACTGGTTACCGCTCCCTTGAGAATTGAAGAAGTCTTGCCGTGCAGTTTGCTTACCATACTTCTTGGCAAACGTAGTCGCGATGTCGCGTAGAAAGACGTGCATGTAGTGCGGCTTGAAAAACTTAGGATACACCGCCACAACGAAGAACTTGGCGTCGTTTTCCAAGACCCATCGCAGCTGATAGTCATCCACGCTGTACTGCGCGAGACCTGCACGATCCTCCAGCAGCACTTCCTGGATCAGCTTGTTCACCATGGCACGCCGCCCCGTTTCGTGGGTGGTCCGTTGCCACAGCACCACACCACTGTCGCTCACGATCGACAGCGTATCAATCATCCTGTTGCTACCGCCGGTACTCTCGCTTTCTTACTCTCAAAGCTGTGCTTAGAGGCATGTCAAGTGGCACATGCTAAGGATGTAAGCACGTATGGGCGTGGGCGAAGGGAGGGTGGGTTGACGCACAGCAGGAGGTGAGGGGAGGAGCAGCAGCAGCAGCGGAAGATGGAGGAGAATGAAGACGTACTCACAGATTGGCAGAGATGAGGAGAGAGAGGCGCACGCACGCACGCACACACACGCACCCCACAGATACAGAGGCACAGACACCAAACTCGTTCACATTGCTGATAGAACGGAGACTGCTGGGCAGAGGAACAAAAAGTACCGATTCAGCATGGGGGTAGAGCTGCAGAAATGGGCACCAAAAAAAAGGGGGTAGGTGCGCACAAAGCACGGGTCAGCCTTCGTTAGCTTCAACCAAATAACAAAAAGTGACGGTGCAGATTGGCGCGATGGCACAGCTGTTCGTTGTTCTTTGCGCCTGTTTATGATGCCGAATCAGTAGGCTGTGCTGCTTTCCCCGCAGCGGATCAGCTCAGGCTTACGCACTTACCATCCCTTATGCAGTGTGAGTCCTCTAGGATTGCTGCTGCTAGGCGCTGTAGGGTATCGCTTTTCCCTGTCTTTCAACGTCCCAGTCAATGGAGACATCAGCAAAACGGAAGAAGCGGAACGGGCAGCTCTTATTCAGAGAGAGAGAGAGAGAGAGAGGGAGAGAAAGACCCAAACGCACACAGAATGCACACCATAATAGCAAGAGATAAGCGCCTGCAAACAAGCCCTACAGGGAGTGCACAACCTTCAGTTGATCGATGAGGACGGGTGAAAGTGGAGGCAAGAAGCAGGGGAGCACAGAAAGCGAGATAGACGCGAGCGTTTTGGAAAGCGCAAACACAGTGATATCGGCTGTGGCTTAGTCCTCGGTGTTTCAACAGACGCCCATCGCACAGCACGAGGTGGAAGGTGGCTCAATCAAACCCCGTAAAGCCTGTCAGCACGAATGCGTCATAGAACTTCTTCTTGTGCAACTGATGGCACCAGTTCCACGCGGATGTAAGCCTCCCGTCGATGCAGCTGCCGCCGTCGTCACCAGAGCCGTCGAAGGCGTGCTTGAAGAAGTCGCTCAGGATCATCATCATCAATTCGCTGTAGCTATGATACTTGGAGCGCAGCAGGTTTTGCAGACCAGGGTAGTTGTCGTACTCGTGCGCCACAGGCGGCTGGGCTGCGTCCTCCTCGTCTTCCTCATGGAAGACGTAGCGCAGAGCGTGCAGTGTCTGCAGAACCGGTTTTACCAACGGGGGGATGCCGGTGTACTTATCGATGAACACGAGTGGGTTTGGAACGTCGCGGTCGCCAAGGTGGATCACCTTTATTCCAACCCAGCCCCCCATGCGTTGCTCCGTGTCGCGCACAAGGCGTGACATGACCGCGTAGCTCCGTGGCGCTGAGCACATACGATGAAACCCCTGCCCTGTGTTTGCCACGACGTACTGGCCCTGCCCCGCCACGAGCATGTCGTCTTCAGCGGCCTCCCACAAGTTCAAAATGTTCTTCTGCACATTTTCCCACAGCAGCAGCGACTCGGTGACGTACTGGCAGTGCGTGGCGTGGCTGTGCGTGAAGCGGGCACCGCTGCAGCCGTGGCGGATGGCGATGCTATAGACGTTGTCTGATGGAAGAAGCTCGAAGTCGCGGCTAAGATAGCGCCGCAAGGTACGAAGCGGCCGCGTGCTAGACTGAATAAACGAATAAACATCATCAATACTGCGCAGGCAGTGCTCGATGACCTCCTTTTTGTGCTCATCACCTTGGCTGTAGCGGTCGATAAGGTTCTGCATGCCAGCCTGTTTTTCAGACCTCGTTCTCTTCAGATAATCAGTGCGTACGGCCTCGTCGTCAGCGAGGGTTTCGCACTGGATGCTAGAGAGAGCCGCCTCCACGGTGCGCACCGGTATGACAAGCGTACTTTGAATTTCAAGAGCGCGCTGAAGAGACTGCTTCTGTACATCCTGCAGCATCATCATTAGTTTGCCAAACTCGCCGCGGTGGCTGAAGGGGTTCAGCCGTTTGTGGCGGCGCATAATTTCAAAGAGATCCTCCAGCAGTGGCACCACCGTGGCCACTTTCACTTCCCCTGCGAGGAATGAGTTCTTCATGGAACGTGGAATGGCGTCCGAGGCTATTGCGAGTCCGACAACGATGTCGATGAACTCACGCATAGCCGTCACCATGCGCCCCTCTTTTCCATAGGGGTGCATGAAGTCATCAACGTCATCCGTGTACTCACTCACCTTCAGTGCCGCCACGATGAGTTGCAGCTTCTGCCGCTCCAGGTCCGTCAGTCGAAGAGGGTATTGAGAGAAGTGCATGATCACGGGCTTTTGTTTCGCTGTTGTATGCCTTGTTCGATGGTGACCACACCGGCGCACAGTCCCGCCCGTGGAAGAGAGTTTGTTAGGATTCCTATCCAACCAGCAAAGAGAATAACTGTTACACCACAATGGCCCACCTCTTCCAGCGCGCACACAAGCACACAAACGCAAACACACTCTCACACACGCGCGCCACAGTCGGCAGCTTCACAAGGGACGGACTCTCGGGTGGCGAGGCGCTATCGTGACCAGGAAGCCTCTCTTCCTTCACTAGCTTCTGCCGGCGCCTCTGTGTATGAGTTCCCCAGGTGCAAAAGGAGAAAAACTGCAGAGAGGGCACAGCTTGTGTTCTCTGTTGCTGCTGCTGCTGCTTCGGCGAACTGCGTGTTGTGAAGATTTCCCAAGATGAGAGGAGAAAGAAAAAGAGGACGTAGTAGCGTATGGATGTGCGCTGGTGTGTATGGGTGTATCGGATTACCACTTATCGAGCGCTCGCTTCTCTCCGTCTGACTGTCTCCGCGGCCAATCACGCGGCCCGCACGCGCACAAACACACTAAAGCGCACGCGCGAGCGGGTCTCTTTCGGCGCGCCACCACGCCCCCATTTGAGCCCCGCCAACAAGAGCAGAGAAAAAAAGAATAGGAGACGACGACGACGACAGAAAGTGAGGGTGCAGCGAAGCAGTGCATACCACAAGAGATGCGAGGCAAGAAACGCTGCTACAGAGCCATTCTGCTGCTGTAGGCCACCTCCTGTGGCGGTGGCCACACAGTGGTGTAGGTCAGAGACAAAGAACGATACCGTGGAGACGCACGCGGCGGTATGAAGCTCGCGTGCTGCAAACTCCCTGCATCCTCCAGACACCTAGAGACAATGGAAAAGTAGAAACCGTACTGTTGCATCGACCTGAAAAGATGTGTTCACGGATGTGGTAGTGCAGGATTTATCCTGAGAGTCGCACAAGCCCCCCGTGTATGCACCCGAATTGCACCTTTTCTCTTTGCACATGACTCGTCATGCCTGCTCCTCCACTTCCTGTTAGGATTGCTGTTTTAGTTTTGATACCTTGCCGGTCGTGTACGATATGAGTCAAGAAGCAACGTTCCCTCCTTTTCACCTCAGAGACGAGTGGCAAAACGAGCCATGAAAGACGCGAAAGAAAACGAATGGCAAATTTACATACGAACAGAGTGAGAGAGAGAGAGGCAGACAGAGGATGGGAAGAGAAAGGCAGTCACAGTCGATGCGCGTATACCCCAAAAGGCACACCCAACAACCCACAGAAATATACAGCACATGAAAGTGCACGCGGTCCTGTCCCACCCGCCTCCGTCTTTCTCTCCACAACGCTGACCGGTCATCTACTCGTTCATCTCGTCGACACCAGCTCAGGCCAAACGACTCCTCTTTTTTTTTTTTGGCCCACCATGCCGCACGACGCGCGCTGCCGCAGAAGACAAATTTGGTTGTACGGCGTCTTCGTGGGAGGGGGGAGGGGGGGGGGGAGCATAACGAAAGCACTGCTCTGGCGGTTCAACCCAAAAAGAGCAAAGCCAAAAAAAGAAAAAATGGAGACGAATCAGGAGAAGCAACCACTGCAAAAAGGAGAAAAAGATGCCTCTTCTCAGCATATTCGTGTACCACGAGCAGGCCAGTAAACATACACGCATGCAATCACAATTCATCTACCTCTGCTGCACTGCGGCGCTGTCAAGGAACTGGGCCGGCCGACATGGTTTGGCGTCGCTCAGTGCATCGCAATTCCGCTGCGTACAGCACCGGCTAGCCCCAGGGCCACGCTTAACATCGCCACAGCGCAGTAAAGTCGGACCAAAAAAAAGTAGTGATATGATGCGCATATTCCCTGAATCGTCGACACAATGCGTAGTGAGCTGGTTCAAACGTCGCCACGATCGCAAGTTTCTGCCGTACAGCACCAGTACAGACCTGTCCGCCAACACCAAGAGATCGTAAACCTACCAAAGAAGGGTGCGGGTTGCTAGACTTTCCCCACAAAGAGTGGGTAATAGTCCCTGATATCATGCACAGTGAGGTGGCCTGGTCTCATCAGGTAGAAGGAAGCACTAATAATGCAGAAAAAGATGGAAAACAGAGTGGAAAAAAAAAAGAACCAAGACAAAACAGAGGTGAAGCGCGCATGGTGGCATACGTGTATACCACACACACACTCACACACACGCGCGTGCAGAGACGACCAAGCCAAGGCGTAGTGCGCTACATCAGCCATATGCTAAATAAAGTTGAATGGAAACGCACATGAGAGACGATGAGAGAGTGGATATATATATATATATACCTCCCTTTACTCACTGTGTGAGTGTGTGTCTCTCTGTGTGTGCCGATAGATACTTTGTGTAGATAAGCGCGGTGTCACA
Source organism: Leishmania braziliensis MHOM/BR/75/M2904 (assembly GCF_000002845.2). NCBI lineage: Eukaryota > Euglenozoa > Kinetoplastea > Trypanosomatida > Trypanosomatidae > Leishmania > Leishmania braziliensis. Next base: position 1,398,302 of record NC_009327.2, read on the forward strand.
AAAATGAAAAGGGGAGAATTCGATATGAAAAGAGAAAGAGACAAGAGGAAAAAGAGAGAGAGCAAGAGCGCCTCATCGCATCACCACAAGCACACACGAAGATACACATTGCCAGATGAAGACCGTGAGACCGCCGAGCAGTAATAGTGACGAGGAAGCAGCAGAACGAGAAAAGAGTAGGCGGAAAGGGAAAAAGGAAGGAGAAAGTGAAGCGCCTTCGTGCAGCCTACTGACAATGGCTAGCGCTCCCTCCCCGCTGCTTGCTGTACATGCTCTACAGAGATACACAGGATCAGCAAAAAGAAAGGAGGCAGTGACGGTGTCCGGCTGGAAAGGCATCGAGAAATGGGTGGGTGCTATTCTCGCACTATCACTCCAACTGCATCTCGCGCTTCCCTCTCTCCTGCCTATGCGGGTATTGGCCCCTAGTGCTAACTCTTTCCATCTCCACCATTGCATTCGCGTCACACGGAGGTCACAGTGACGACGCGGCCGCTGGCAGTTCAGTCCTGCAGCTCCGAGGCATCGACCACGGGCAGAGACGACACTTCATCCCTCACGTTCTTGTACAGCACGGTGGACAGGTAGCGCTCACCGAAGGACGGGATGACCGTCACGATCGTCTTGCCCTCCATCTCAGGACGCTCCGCAATCCTCAGCGCCGCGTACACGTTAGCGCCGCCAGAGAAGCCGCAGCACACCCCATCGCTGCGCGTGAGCTTCAGCGCTGTCTCAATGGCGTCGTCTCCCGATACGCAAAACACCTCGTCGATAAGGCTGCGGTCGAGCACGGCCGGCACAAAGCCGGCACCGATGCCCTGAATCTTGTGCGGACCCGGTTTTCCACCCGACAGCACGGGTGACTCCACTGGCTCCACGGCAATGATGCGGGCATGGCTGCCGACCTTCTTGAGTGCACGCGCCACACCCGTGAGCGTGCCACCTGTTCCAACGCCGGCGATGAAGCAGTCGACACTATGATGCGTCTGATCCCAAATCTCAGGTCCTGTAGTTTCCTCGTGCATAAGGGCGTTGTACTTGGTTGCGAACTGTTCTGCCAAGACAGCGTTTGGGTTAGCAGCGACGATCTTCTTTGCCATCGCCATGGCACCCTTCATGCCGAGAGCGGCGGGGGTGAGGATCACCTCGGCTCCAAAGATACGCAGCAGACAGCGGCGCTCGAGAGACATGGATTCGGGCATGGTAATAATGACTTTGTAGCCACGAATCGCACCCAAGTGCGCGAGTGCCACGCCTGTGTTACCACTAGTCGACTCGACCACAATAGATTTGCCACGAATTAGCTTGCCCTCCTTCTCCGCTTTATCGTAGATGGCGAGGGCGAGGCGATCCTTCACAGACGACATCGGGTTCTCGCATTCCATCTTGAGTACAATCTTTGCCTTGGTATGGTTCAGCTTGTTGAGGTACAATGCCGGCGTGTGGCCGATAAGCTGATCGATGGACTCCGCGACATTCTTAGACGTGTCAAACGGTGCCGCCATTTCTTTTTTCTTCTTGGAGTGTCCCTGGGGTCTGTGCACGTGCTTGCGTGTGCGTATTCAAATATGACGTAGATAGAAGAGCGCAAAGGGGTGGGAGGTCTGTCGGTCAATGCTTGCGGTTGCTTCGAACTATTCTTGCGTGGGGTCACATAAGAGGAGTGAGGAAGGGAAGCCCAATGTGCGCATATCATGCGTGGAGACGACAAAGGAGAGAAACAGCGCAGGAGAGCGTCAGGCAAGGGAGCTCGCGGAGATAAAGAAGGCGATTCATGACCATGTTGGCGGCGAGGCTTGACACACAGGCAAGAGCAAAGCGTGACAGACCACAAGGCTGATTAGAAGGATACCATGTGGACTGCATTGTAGAGGAGGAGCCCCCATACAGCATGGAGTCGCCCCGCCTCCTCTACTTTTCACGCGACGCACCCACCACTAAAAAGCTGGCGGAGGGGGAGGAGAGGCTAAAGCGATATTCTGGATAATGGAGACGGCAGACAGCTCAGTCGCAGAGACGCGTACGTTTTGCTATTGTGGTGGTCTTTCGTCTCTCTGTGTGTGTGTGGGTGGGGGGACATACTACATTGTATCTAAGCAGCCTATTTAGTGCCTGTAGTGAAAAGGGGGGGGGAGGCGATGTCATGACTCACAGTGGCACCTCATCTGTTGACGCCAGCTTCACGCCGCGCCGCATCGCGGCAAAACGCTCCTGTGCCAGCTTCATAACTTGCGGGAACTGCTTCAGGTGAAGCTGGATCTTCCTTGGAGTCGGCCAATGACTCCACAAACAATTGCCCGTGTCGCCACGAAAGATGATCTCCATTAGGTGGCAGGTGGCACAGTAGGGGCACTCAGAGCTGGCATGCTTCGCCGGGTCAGCGTAGCGCGTGTGGTACTGCGACATGCAAGCGCTATGCCCACTCGCCGTTCTCGTCGGAATTTTGTGACGGGTCTTAGCGACGCCAGCGGGGGGGCGCATGCCCCTGGTGGTGTGCGCTGCGGCTTTGAGAATAGGACGGGATGGTGGCGCAGCTTCTGCTGCCGCATGCACGCGGCGGCTTGACGACTCTCCTTCCAGTGATGCGTGCCCGAGGAGGGTCGGAGTGCATATTTCGCCTAGCAGCTCGCCGACTCGCGTCTCGCCATCATCGTTAGCCTGTTCCTCCTCTACGGGTTGCGACAGCTGCCCCTTTCCCAGCATACTCTTGATGGAAGCAACCGATGTCCCAGGGACACGCAACAGCCCGACTGGCTCCGGGTACAGCGGCACCAGATCACGGCAGGTCTCGAACTGAAATGGCACGGTGGCACTCACGTGAGCAACTAATGTGTCGAGTGCTGTCAGCTCAATCGGATCCGCGGAAGAAGAGGAAACTGTAGACATGCGAAGCTCGTGTACAGCAGCGCGCAACGCCTCCGTTGCCACGCTATCCAAGCAGTCGCACAGCGTCAGTACGCCGTCCACTGCAACATGCTGCAATTCGGGTGTGAGGCGCTCCCAGTGATGAGCAATGATGCGCCAAGAGAGCAGGTCCATGAGTAGCTGAAGGGACGGAAAGCAGTTGTAATAGAAGCGAATTACGCCCCGTTCCTCCAGCGTACGCAGGTTAGGGCGGAGGCTACTTGCCAGCTGCGCCAGTCGCGTGTCCTGTGGTGTCCAGAGTGTCAAGCGAATGGCCGCCTCGGCCAGTGCAAGAAACGCCGGCATGTCCGCCGAAGCCTTCGGCATGGGAAAGGCCTCCTGGGCGGCGTAGCGGAGAGAGGCTGGTGCCTTGGCAGGCCCCTTCTGTCGCTCAAGAGACGCGACGAGCTGTTCGGCGAGCCCGTCAGCGAGCGTTGTGCCAGAATCGCTGGCACTGCCTTCTTTCTTGGCCCTCTTTGCTGGTGGCCGTCGTTGGCTTGGTGAAGAAGAGGCCAGCGGCTGACTTACCGCATACTTTGCCTTTGCCACCTCCAGCCATTGGTAGTAGGAGAAACTGCGCGATGATTCGGGCGGAACGAGCAGGCCGTCGCGCCGCTGCTGAAGAGCGCTCATTGCACAGAACGTTTCAAATGTGTTCTCGACGCTCATCTTTTGTGGGTGGGTGTGTCGGGGGGGGGGGGGGAGGAGGAGAGCTGCATGTGAGCAAGTCACTCTGTTCTCGTTTCAAAGCTGGAGAAGACGGGCGATGGTGAAAACATGACAAAGCTGCAACGTCGCTTCCATTCGGAGTAGCATGCGCAAAAGTCACGTGAAGGCGGTTCGCTCAGCATCGAGACATGATGTGTGGCAGGCAGTATTGGGAGTGTACAGAGGTGCAGCTTTTGAGGAATCAGGGTAGTGGGCCTCACTTCACTTCACACACATGCAGCGACACTCAGAGCGCAGTAGAACAGGGGAAAGGTGGCGTAGGGGCCACCTCCACTGTAGAGAGATATTTTCTCAATGAAAAAAG
>NC_009327.2:1402338-1419209 GCF_000002845.2 Leishmania braziliensis MHOM/BR/75/M2904
GGCGGGGGGGGGGGGGGGGGGCTAACTATATATTCTTAAAAGGGGGGGGGCACTCCACTCCGGTGCACCGTAGACCGTTTTTCTCAAGGGGTGGGAGAGAAGTACTGGAATGAGCTGCGATATCCCTGATACTCCCCCGTTAAAGGCAAGATCATCCCAGAGAAGATTCGAGTGAGGAAAAATCGTAGCAGATGCGAGGAACAAAACTGAGGAAGAAAAAGTAGAAGAGAGGAAGAGGAAGGGGGAGAGAGGTAACAGGATTTGAATGCAGGCTCGAGAGCGACGAAGAGAGAACAGGCAGCAGAAACAAAACAAAATGTACAAGCGTGCATTTATATCCTTCACGTACGCAGACACAGACACACAGGCATTCGAAACAGACAGCCGTGATGAGATATTCAGAGACACGCGGACATGATGATGCAGTCCATCTGGGGTCTTCTCGAGAACACAAGAAAAAAGTGCAAAAGAGGAAACAGTAAAGAGACAAAGAAAGCCGAGAAGGTGCACGACAAGCAAATTTGGCGTATGACCAGAGGTAAAAGTTCATCAAACACAGACGCTTGCGGGGAGAGGCACACCTAGCTCCGCATCTTCTCTTGAGCTCCTCTATACTCAAACGTGTGTGGATTCTTCGCCCTCCCCACCTCTTCTCTGCCCCATTCGCTGTTGAATGCATCCCGTACAGCACTTACAGGAGAACCTCCTCACATGCGAGTCGAAGCGACGATATTCAGTGCAATGTGTTATATACATATAAAACACAGAAAAGAGAATACCGTGCATCACACGTTGTCGCTGAGCACAAGTAACGTCCTTGCTTCCCTTTCCAGGTGACTGCGGCGGTGTCCGTCTTCGGGGCCCGAGTTTTCTGCACGCGGGTGCGTCTCCTCTGCTGGCACATAATAGCAAGATCGCCCACCACCCACATCCCCGACTTGGCAGACAAAAAGAGAGGGTAGGCGCTGAAGCAGCGCGAGCAAGTCAGACATGCACCATACACGAGAGAAACGAGAGCAAAGAAAAAAGAAAACAGAAGTACGTCCCTCATATGTGGTGGGTGATGTATGTGTGTGAGCGGGGGAGGGGAAGGGAGAGTGCATCAACATGCGCTGGCAAGAGGGACTCACAGGAACGTAGACTTTACCCGGGAGAAGAAAAGAAACAAAGTGAGTGGCGGTGGATGGAGATGATGAGAGCAGAGGAAGTGCGGGCGTCGTCGTCTGACCGAAGAAGCGAATAGAGAGAAGCAGTAGAGGGGGTCGATAGTGGCGAGGGCCATGACAGCAGAACCAAAAAAGCATAGCAAAGGGAGACGGGGATGAGGGACAGAGGAGCAAGAAGAAACACAGAAAAAAATGCTCGGACACACATGAGGCCCTAGGTACAGCTTTTTACTGTAAAGAGAGACGGGTAGTCGGACAAGGAAAGAAAAGCTGTGAGAGCGTGGACATGGAAACCGTTTCGCTCACGACTACATTGCAATGTAAGTGTGCTGAATCGTGTGTTGACGCATTCACTCGATCCTCTTCACTTCAATGATGGTATGCATATGCGTGTGTGTGAACATAGAGAGGGTGCAACGGGCACCGCAAGTACGACGATTCACGGGGTCGTTGTGTACCCCCTCCCCTTCCTCTATCCAGTGGGCTTGATTCACTCTTCCCTATGCCACTACTGCCCCCCCCCTTGCCGCAGCCAAAAACACGCACAGACAAATAAGTGGAAGAAAACACAGCTAGGCCACCTTTTCCCAAAGGAGAAGCTGCAAGTGCAGCCACCAACCATTGTAGCACAGCGCCGACACCGTCCACAGCAGCGAGGCGGATACGATACCGAACGCCATCCAGGAGAGCGCCTCCACACCTGTGAGGGACTGCGGCAGCACCAATAAGCGGCTCACACTAGCGGGGGAAGCGTCGTCATCTACGACTGAAGTGACCTTGACCGCTGTGGCAAACGGATCCGTCGCCACCGTAGATGAGACATCGGGCAGTCGCATCCCAAACGTGTAAACGCAACCGAGTCCGCCCTCCACGGCCTCCACAAGCGGGTGGAAGCTCTCGCCGCCGCCGTCTGGGAGGCTTGCCGTGACGAGTGACACCTGCTGACGCCACAGCACATAGCACGACGGACGCCCAATTGAGATCCACCGCGTCAGCGTGAGGTCGGAAGAAAGCAGCAGCATCCGGTCCAAGCCTTGGTGCTGCATGTGGATTAGATAGGTGACGCGGCTCACGATGATGCGGACGCTCTTGATGGCGGTGCGACTCGGGACAATGGCATCCAGGTCGACGACACGCACCTCAGTTGTCGATCGACGGCCTGGCCAGTAGCTCACCGTGTGCAGTCGCACTTCTCGGCAGCTCATCACGGCGTACTCATCATGGTCCTCGCACGGGGTGCCGTAAACATCCCCGCAGCTGCTGTGAACTAAGTCCAAGCACGAGGATGAAAGAGAGGTCAGTCGTTCTGCGATCATTTCGCGAAAGGTGACCTTGAGCAGACTAACACCGTCCTCATTTGCGCACAGAGCAGAGCTGCTGCCCATCCAAAACGTTCGCCAGGCGGCGCTGCTGGTGCCCAGGTAAAAGTGCAAGGGTGGCACCGGGTGAGTCGCATCCGCGCGCGTAGCGGGGCTGCCACTAGTGCTGCTACTGCAGCTGCTGAAGGGATCAGGCAACGGCACAATCTGCGCGCGCAGGTGCGTCGCCACGAGGGTGGACGGCGGCAGGTTCGATGCTGTGCTGTAGACACACCCATGTCGCTTGAGATCGACTCGGGTCATCTCCCACCTGCAGGCAATGTGAGCGTTGGCGGTGCAAAAGAAGACGTGGCGGTTGTAGTCGAGTAGAAAATGGTCCCCGCCTGGGGACGCGTAAAAGCCGTCGGTCCCAACTGGCACCTCAATCATGGTCTCGATGAGGCAGTCAAACACATGCAGATCCCCTTCGCGCGTTTTGCAGAGGAGGTACCGATTCCCGCCAAAGTGCACGAGCGAGGAGGGAAAGGCAAAGCAAGCGGGAAGCTCCTTCTGGTGCTCTACCAAGCACCCATTCCTGTCCACCAGCTGGGTGTACAAGTAACATTCTATCTCGTCGATGTTGGAGGTGTCTGTGCCACTGCGCACGAGCACCAGAAGCCTCTGCTCTTTCTCCAGAACCCCGAGAGCCAAAATCTGACTAGGTGGAGCAAGCTCAACGTGTTCCTCTTTCAGGCACGGCCACAACAAGTACTGCTTCTCTTCATACGATATGAATGAGTTGTTGACAGTCTTCCGACACAGCTGCGAGACTTCACTCAGCGCAATAAGTTCCTTCTTCGTCAGGTAAGCCGCGATGAGGAGCAATGTGTCGGCGCAGTCCATTCTCATGGGCGGCAATGCCGAAAATCTAAAAGAAAAATGAGAGAAGCGATCCTGAGACCACAGATGCCCTCAGAGGCAATACGGAGCCTCTCTACACCCCTTGTGCGCGTGTGAGTATGCGGCACGGGGAGGTGCAAGGGCAAGATACCCGAAAGCACGCGTGTGGGAGAGCAAAATCCAATACCGAAGGAGTAACGATAGCGTTGATGGACTTCAGCTACGTCTAACAGAGAAATAATGATCATAAACTGCGTACCTCACTTGCTCACAAGCGAGAGAAGCAACCGCACACGCGAGGAAGAAAGTGGGCGGTAATACGACGCACACTGCAGTGGCAGAGGGGTAGCAATATGCTATGAAAAAAGCAAAGGAAAAACAGTGCAGAGAGCAGGGAAGCGAAGTGAAAACAGAAGAAACAGAGACGTGGGAAGGAAGAATGTAGATGTAGGGAGGAGAAGAGTCGAGTGGTGCGTCGACGTGGTGCTGTACTACAGGAGCACCTACGTCTATGCAGACATGAGAGGGGCACGGAGGCGAGAAGGAAGGAAAAGAGCATTACCCATACGTTTCTTGCCACACGTGCATCTGAGGCAAGAGAGCAGTGAGACGGGAGGGGTGCAAAGCACTGCCACTCCCAGGCGCATCTTCAGTTCGACCCACAGAGCAATTCTTTCACAGCTCCCTACGAAAGACACGACACACACACACACACATACACGCACACCAACACTATTGCCCAAGAGCTTGTTATACATAAGCACCACCCATTTTGCTCGAACTCATGTGTGTGTGTGTACGTGCGTGGGTGTGTGTGTTTGGTTGTTTGTTGCTTTTTTTTTTTTGCTCTCTTGTTGATACAGTTCCTCTAGCCACCTCCCTCTCCCTCACAAACAAGCGTACACATACACACAGATTTTATGTATATATTCGTAGATGTATGCATGTATGCCACAGAGTTTCCAGGCAAGATACACACACACACGCGCGCGCGCGAGAAGGTGTGAGCAAAAAGGTGGAGGCGATGCAGTCACCGCACAAGAATGAAGAAAAAAAGAAAAAAAGAAACAAGTACCCACTCGAAAGGGGGGAGAGAAGAGAAGAAGGCACTATGTTCATCGCGCGTATACACAGATGATAAAGTCCAAAAAGCGCATCTGCGTCGCTTTGCTTGTTTCTCCTCAATCGAGAAGAAAAAGAGGGAATCACTGCGTTGATTCACCGGGGGCATTTTTGGTCGTCTTTTCTCTGTTTCTTTGATCTGTTTTTCCATCTTGCTTCCATGTTCCAGGGGAGAAGAGAGAGCGTGGGCTGATTGGTTGCCAGTATGCTTAGGTTGGTGTGTAACAGCTGGCACGCAACGCGGCACATACCCTCTCTGTCTCTTCTTTGGGTAGACGAGAATGGAAGAGCGGGGGAGGGGGAAGGGGAGAGAAAAAAGGGAGTTACAAGGAAAGGCACAGAAAAAAAAAGAGGGAGGGAGGGGGGACCAAGTAGCGCATACCTAAACAGTACATCGAGTAGAAGGAAGGATTGAGGGAAACAAAGAGGAGAACAGGGGGAGAGGAGGCTCGGCTCCGGTAAACGCGCGTAACGTGACAAGGTGCAAAAGGCTTCAATGTAGATAATAAAGTAGCAGGCACACATGTGCACTGCTTAGTCCTGAAAAGCACAGCTGCGCGTACACAGAGAGAGAGAGAGACAGAGGAAGCGCCGCAGACTCATGGCTTCTCTACACCTAGTTCATTTCCCCGTGTGCCTTTTGCAGGTGGAGGTCAATTGTGCTTCTTTTACCACTGCGCAAGGCTGAGCACGAAGCATGCAAACTCCTCATAGGTCAGGGTGTCATCGTGTGTTGCAGCGTGCTTGCGCACCGTTTCGTCGATCTCTTTCTCAGAGAGGTTCAGGCCGTAGTGCTCGAGGCCAACGTAGAACTTCTTCACCACCTCTACCGGCACTGCGCCGCTGTGGTTCACGTCCAGGGAATCGAACAACTCCTGGATGCGGTTGTCCGTCACCGGCAGCCCACCGATGTTGTTCTCGACCTCTTCGTAGGCCAGGTGGCGGTTGTTGTTGTGGCCGGGAATGAGGCTCCGCTGCATGGCTGCGAGAGAAGGGGTTTTCTGGGGGAGGAGAAGGAAACGAGTGAAAGGCAGATGGTAAGTAGAGTAAGAAGAAAGTAACAGCAGCGAGGGATCCTTGCTCGGTCAGTGCGCAGTGTATGTTGCTGAAGGGAGTCTTTGGTACGAGAGAGGGAGAGGAGTTGAAACAGAGGAGGAGCTTACTTTGATGAGACGAGTATTCGAGAACACAGGCTACAAGCAAGAGAGTGAGAGCGAGATGGAGGCAAGGGCAGAAAAAAGAGGAGCGGAGTGGCTGGGCAAAGGCCAAATGCATAGAAATGCACAACCTGTGTACTCTTTCCAGTGCTTTGACCGTTGAGTGAAGGACAGGGCAGAGGAGAGGTGCAACTAATTGTCCTCATCTCTCGTGCAGTGTCATGTGCAGGCAAGGTTTGCGAACGCATGTCCCCTCCTCACACACACACACACACACACACACACACAATGGCGGGGGTTCTTGGAAAATCGACGCTTTTCCTCCTCTTTTTTTTTCGGGCTGTACGTCCTTCTGTAGCGATCTGTCGCCAATATTACGTGTGATTCAGGCGTAAAGAGGAAGTATATAATGGAGCAGCTGTTCGTACCAGCCGCCCGGCTGAGGGGTACCACACAGGAGGACAACACCCGAGATACGAGGGAAGGAATAAAAAGAAAGTATAAAGAAGCTGCAAAGCATGAACGCGGAGGTACAGAGCAGAGAATGAAGTGTTGAAAGGCTATACGATTGTTCCTTCGCTCCATGCACTCGTGCAGTGAGAAGAAAAGTAAGAGAGACGTATACGAAAAAAAAAAAAGGAAGCAATGCGATGTGATTTTACGAACCATCGAATCCGCATGTATAGGGGGAGGGATGCATCACTGAAACGCACCGCGTATGTTTGCATACGTGTGAACCAAGAAGAAGGACGTGACGGGAAAAAAAAAGAGGAGCAGAGGAAGCAGGAGCGCGGACACAAGCGCCGCGACACGACAACTGCCAGATTAGCCAAACATAACAGAAAAAAAAAACAGGAAAAACAGAATAGCAGAACAATCTTCTCAGTAACAGTTAAACACGGCCAAGATGCCACTACTCACGCATGCATGCAAAATGGTAGTGGCATCCCCTTGCGGTTGCTCAGATTCCGCACGTCGGCAGAAAAAACCACTGCACATTCGAGGGGAAGCACTCACCGACTTAAACATGAGAAACAAATTTGAGGGCGTGGGAACAGTTTCTCCTCCACGCCACAGCTGAGCAAAAAATGAAATACTTGCGAGCATATACACACACACACACATACCAGTCTGAGAAGCTAACACACATCTGAATCAAGCAACACGTGACAGCAGCAGGGAAAATACTTTAGATAATAAAACAAGAATACTGCATGAAAACAGAAAAAAAGAGCGGGGGCAAATCGAGTAAAGTGCTGAAAAAAAAAAAAAAGGGAAACAGAATCGAGAGGAAATGACAGAAAATAGAAAGAATAGAGATTCTTTTTCTTTCCACAACTTGCCCGTTCTTTGTCATAGAGCATGAGTGAGACTCCACGCTGCCCCGGCCTGCCACAGACCCGTTGCGTGCTGCGAACCAGCCGTAGAGACGTTACAGCAACACCGAGACAGCCATCCGGACGCGGGCCCTGTCTCACACCCTGCCCGCCCACCCCCGCCCCGCAGCTGCTCCCACGATGCCGGTCACCGCCTGGTGCATCCATCGAGGTGGCTCGGGCTCCCTACACCAGTGGGCCGCGAGGGCCGCGTGAGGTACGCTCAGGTGACGTGGACAGTGCTCGTCACGTGGCTGGTGCAGACGTGCACTGTCGCAGCTCGTTCCAATGCAACGCCATCCAGGACCCGACCGCCAATATCAGTAGCGACGCACCGCTCTGGCTTCCCTGCGTAGTCTGTGCTTGACCCTGTCACCGCCTGAGGTGATTCGGCATTGGCAAGGATAGGGACTGCGTGGCTTACACAGAGAGAGTGGGGGTAATGGGGTGGTGAGATGCCACGCGCTGAGGTGCCCCCCGTCATGACGGATGCAGCAACCAATGGGGGAAAAAGAGAAAGAATACAGAAAGGCCATCAGCAGACAACATCACTAAGTAGTCTCTTTCTGTGCTTTCCAGCGTCAGTAGTAAAAAAAAAAAAAAGAAATGAGAGAAGGGCCACAGAGTCGTCGAAACACGACGACGCTGCATGGTAGCACCTGGCCCAGCCTTCCTGGCAGTGACTGATAAAAAAATGGAGGGGTAAGGGGTACATTAAAGATCGCGTGAGAGAAAGAGAGGCGGAAACAAAAGTCGCAGTGAAGCGGAGCAGGACGGAGAAAGAAAGCAGCAGAATACGTGACACAAAAGAGATGCCCGTTTACGAGAAAGAGGACTTCAGTATGGCTTCAAAATGGAGAAGAACGGTAGGTGGGTTGCAGATACTGAGGAGATTTCACTGCTCTCCACGGTGCCTCCGTTGTTGTAGTCGTGTAGTACGACAGCGGAATTTCGGGGCAGTTGGTGTACCCGCCCGCGGTCGGTGGCGTTGCTCCGCGGCGGTAGTAACTAGGGTGCAGCACGAATGACTCCTGTGAACTCCGTCGGTCAAAGGCATCTGCCAGCGAGTTTCCACCCTCGTAGTCGGCGTCACACGCGGTGGTAGCCTCGCCCTGCTGCCGCGAAAGCATCTCATGTCGGTGCCGCAGATGGTGTGACGATGGTATCGAGAGCTGTGAGTTCAAGGTGGTCGGCACGGTATTCATGTTCATAACCTGGTCCATCTTCGCTTGATTTTGACGCTGCAACTCTAGCTGAGCAGCCCACATTTGTTGGATTGCTGCTCCCGCCTGTACCTGCATCTCTTCTTGACGTCGCGCTTCTTCCTTCTCAGTTGCAGCTGCCAGGATCGCCGACTGCTTCGCCTTTTCCGCGACGAGACGCCGTCCCTTCCGGTAGCAGCAAAATGCGACGACCCCGCATGACGCAATCAATACAATAGCAAAGACCACAATGATGATCAGGGTACTCTTGCCTGCCAAAAAAGATGCAGTGGCGGCGCTGGAGTTACTGGGTGCCGGGGTTGACGCTCGACTGTTGCAGTAGACATAGTTGCCGCCCAGTACGTCTTGGTGGAGCCGGTCGGTGGTCCAACCAGCGTCGCAATCACAGGTGTGCGTGATCGTGTTCCACACCCCGTGATTGCAGTCCACCTTGGCGTCAGTCAAAGTCATCGACGCCGCCTTATCAGCAAAGCGCACGAGAAAAAAGTGGTGCATTACCACCATCAACTCACGAAGCAAAAGGGGTTAAAGCTGAAAGCAGCTGAGACAGATAGAGTTCAGTAGTTTGCACGAGAGAAATGAGAGCACGGAAGCAAAGTTCATAAGGAAAAAAAATGCAAATTGTACGGCGTTGAGGCACCGAATGAGGTGGCAATCTAGTTGGCAGAAGCGGTGAAAGGAAGCCTGTGCAATTTCACATTGGAGAGCAGAAAAAAAAAATCAGAAAGTGAGTGCAAAGCGAAGGTGAAAAGAAAGCAGCTACGTTGTTTGCTGCGTGGAGTGAGAGGTATTTCATAGTGAAACGACCAAAGTTGTGCCAAGGCTGAACAGGAGTAGCTGCATTGCTGCGCAGCGACCGCTCTATCTAGCACAAAGTGGGACAGAGAAAACGAAAGCACAGACAATGCTGCCGTATTTACGTTTTATGTGTTGTATTGTGCATATTTCTTTTTTTTTCCCCCTTCTTCCTTCACTGCTAGTAGAGCTTGCGTTGCAGCCGTGACGAGTCCCTACACTGCCTCGCCTTGAACGGTGGCGGCCCGCATTTCAAGAACGCGCGTGCGAGCTTCTAGCGCCTGTAGCTCAGCGTAGTCCTTGTGGACATCGTGCTGCAGCGCCTTGAAAGCAGCTGCCTCCTTCTCTCGCAGTTGCGCGTCTGCAAGGCGCACTTTAGCGTTGTCAAGCTTGGCTTTCGCCTGCATTGCTAGTTTGTTCCGAAATAGCCCTTTGAAGAGCGACGCCTTCGTCTCGTACTGCATCAGTACCATCTCTTTTGTGCAGTTGCTTGGACTCAGCTCCAGTACCTTGAAGCTGTTCTGACAGGCAAGAATTCTCTCTGCTTCCTGTGTAGCTTCGTCTGATATTACAAGCGCCATCCGCCACAGTTGTGAAAAAAGGGGGTGCTTGATGATAAGTGAAGAGGTATACGCGATGAAGTAATGTAACTTCCGTTTCTCTTCCGAAAAGAGAGGGCTGAAGGATATGAGAATGGTGGCGGCAGGTGCAGGGTGAGGATTAGCTGGTGGTGAGGTAAAGGAATTTGCACAACTGAAAACAAAGCGAAAAGGCCTTGCATGCGAACATGACGGACGCATATCAAGCGAGGCATTGCGGAAACCCCGCCATCCTTCAGAAAGAAGGGTGTGGCGTTGGTCTACATCCGTAAAATCCATGAGATACAATGCCGCCCAGGACGTTAGTCGCACGGCGGGCTGCAGAAGGTGTTTCCGCTTCACTAGTGTTCATGTTACGTGAATGGGCAAAGCAGCAGTAGAGGGATCTAACACAGAGGAGGTGCATAAACAGAGGCAAAAAAGGTCACGAGGATAGACGTACGGTTACGAAGAGAGAACGAGAGACTGCCAGCTAGAATCACGTTTACTAACTGCGTTTCACCACAACAGGTTGTTTAGGCCATCGCCAGGGATCAAGTCCATGCCTAAAAAAGAGCCCAGGTGAAGCTGCAGCTTCTTTGTGTAGTTCGTTCTGTTTGTACGCGGATCAACTACCCACTGCACCACAGTGCCATCACTCGAGCATGCGGCAATAACAATTACAGATGAAACGGGCGGCGCAGCCAAAATGCAGATGGAGTTGAAAATATTCATGAAAGAAAAACAGCGGCGACGGGTGACGAACTCTTTGCACACAAAGCACGTTTGTGGGTTAACGACATAAGTGAGAGCGATGGTCTCATCTTCAGATGCGCTGGCAAGCCACTGAGAGTCATCCGTAAATTTTCCAGCTGTGGGGGTGTAATCATGGGCACCCGTGATAAGCGCCATCGGCTGCAGCCGAAGGACATCCTCTCCAACAGCACGAGTGGTGTTGTCGGACCGGGAGCAGTATAGTGCGATGAGCGGTGTTCCGCTGGAGATGGCAATGAGGCCGCTGTAGTAGCTTACCTCAAAGAGCTGAATGCTCTCTCCGAGCGAGTAGTCGACCCGTGAGATGAGGGAGCCGGCGAGCGCATCCCACTGGCATATCACACCGTCATCGCCCGTGCTAAAAAGCTGCAGCGCGGGCGACTTTCCACGTGCAAACTTGACGAAACGAACCCAGTCTGTGTGGCCTGCAAAATGGTGAAGGGGCTTTAAATCGGATGTCCATACCGTGACTGTGGCCGTAACGCCCCCGGTTGCGATGTACTTGCCGTCAGGTGTGCACGAGACACAAAGTACGTTTTGCGTGTAGCTGCTAGAAACGCGATCCTCCGCTACTCTCAGATTTCCGCCTTCAAGGTAACAGATGCCATTTGAGCTGCTGATGAGCGTGCCCTCAGGCGTCACCGCCACACCGGAAATATCGCTCGTCAATCTGTTTGGAATTGTACAAATGGGCCACAATGCGTTGCCCTCGCAGCTGATGGTCTGAATACCATCACGCGAGACGGCGATGAGCGCCTCTGTCGAGAACATGTAATGAGCTATCGAAGATAGCCGGATAGAATCCAGTTGCCGATGTAGCAGCAGTGAGCAGAGAAACTGTCGCGTCGCAAAGCCTGGAGTGGGCTTATCCCGGAAGGCTGCGCTTCGCAGCGTGTAGCGGTTGACTGTGTCGATAATTTCCTGCATCCCTCCAGCGTTTCTATTCTTGGATAGAAAAATGGGCTAATATGACAATTAAGCAAGGGTGTATCCTTTTTTCATGACCCGCTGTGTGCAGCCGTAACTGCATTTCTGCCAGAGAAAAGAAAGTAACGGATAACTATATATATATATATATATATCGAAAGGCGCGGACGGGACGAAAAGCAAAGCGGCGTGTGGCAAATTGCCGACTGGAGAGCTCAGAGGTGAGCAGGAAAAGGGACCAACTGAGCGGTACAAACGAGACACTCCTAGAGAAGTACTATACATACAGGAGTGCATACTTTTCAAAGCACGGCTTCCTATTTTTCTCTGAGGCAAACATTAGCAAAGAGCACTCTGACAGTGCGCTGCACGTGTGCTCCATTTTTTTTCCGTTTGGCCGTCTTCACACGATAACTGTGTGATACCTACCATAAGTTGCCTCAACAGCAACACAGAGATCCTCACTTCCAGAAAAAGAGGCGCTTCATCAGTGGCTTCGAGTCAGTGCTCTCTGTAGAGGTAGGCACGGCACTCTGCCCTTTAATAGGGGCCTGCATGCCCATAATCTTACGCTCTTGCAGCGCAACATACGGCTTGTACCGTATTTTGTCCCTTTCTGGCTGTGGAAGATTGAATTCCCTAATCACACCCGGGTCTGTGACCTTCCATCCGTACACTGGGCATGGCTCACCAGTCAGATAGGGATGAGTACTGGGATTCGGTGGCTTGCCACCTCGAAAATATAGCTTGTTACCGCTCTTGTGCCACACACCCTGAATCATCATATTTAGCACACGTGGTATTTCACTGGGGTTGCGCCTAAGGTTGCCACGAAGCTTGGAGAGAGGGTGAGTGCGATTCAGCCCAATACCAAACCCCGTTCCATCGGCGCCGTGGTCCATCCAGGCAGGCCATTTGTTCTCTCGTAGAATGTTCTTTGTCTTGTCAAAGCGCCCGCGATCTTGGTCATAGGGAGTGTCATGAAAAGGTTTGGCAAAAGGGTAGACTGACGGTGCGTTGTGAAATACGGCCCGCTTCGGGCACGTAGACTTCAACATAGCGAAATCACTGAAATACGAGTGAGAGCAATGAGAAATAGAAGTAAAATTTTTATAAGATCGATCACTGAGTACTGGGACTTTTTTCCCATTGGTTGCTGCATCCGTCATGACGGGGGGCACCTCAGCGCGTGGCATCTCACCACCCCATTACCCCCACTCTCTCTGAGTGAGCCACGCAGTCCCTATCCTTGCCAATGCCGAATCACCTCAGGCGGTGACAGGGTCAAGCACAGACTACGCAGGGAAGCCAGAGCGGTGCGTCGCTACTGATATTGGCGGTCGGGTCCTGGATGGCGTTGCATTGGAACGAGCTGCGACAGTGCACGTCTGCACCAGCCACGTGATGAGCACTGTCCACGTCACCTGAGCGTACCTCACGCGGCCCTCGCGGCCCACTGGTGTAGGGAGCCCGAGCCACCTCGATGGATGCACCAGGTGGTGACCGGCATCGTGGGAGCAGCTGCGGGGCGGGGGTGGGCGGGCAGGGTGTGAGACAGGGCCCGCGTCCGGATGGCTGTCTCGGTGTTGCTGTAACGTCTCTACGGCTGGTTCGCAGCACGCAACGGGTCTGTGGCAGGCCGGGGCAGCGTGGAGTTTCACTCATGCTCTATGACAAAGAATAGACAAGGTAAAATAATGGTTTACTACATAACGACAGCACCTTCACTTTGTTATGCTGTAGGTAAATGATATGGGAATGAAGAATAATGCTTCCTCTTGTCGTTGGCTAGCAGCAAGCTACATTTTTTTTTTTTTTGAGTCCGGCTCAAAGCCTGTATACAGTGCTAGGGTTCTACATCCAACTAGCTTTTCCATCTCATTTACCATAGCATGTAGAGAAAGAAAAACAAGTTTATGGCCACATATTCAAATCAAAGCGGATACACGCTGCGAAAAAGGTTGAAAAGACCGTCATCAAGGGGTGGCAGAATTGGCGGCGCAACAACCCTGCGCATAATAGGTGCCTGTGATCAGGGATCGTATCGTGTGAAGGTCACCTTGAAAGAAAGCTGCTGATAAGAAAGTGCATCTTCGTTGAAATTTGTCTCGTTCCAGATTTGAAGGCTTCCCATAATTGGTAAAGCATACGCTTCCACAATGATGTCTTGTGGATTGTACTGGGCTCCAGCTCACACAACGACAAAGTGGTAATATAGGCCAACCATAATGTTTTTGTACTGACAAGTATACGGATTATAGGTGGCATTGAGGGAAACGAGGGCATTGAATAGCCCACTGATAGAAATCCAGCTCGTTGTATCGTTTGCAGGGCGTCATTAGCAACGGCTATTCGATCCAGTACAGTAGGTGCGCCATTGACTGTGGCGTTGATCAAGGCAGATATGATGTCTCCAGTCCCGGAGTTACAAATGGTTTGAAGATCAAATTCACTAATCAAAACTAAGCACCCACTACTAAGGATCGAGAGCAGGAAGCCAGCTCGTTTCCACTGATTACCATTACATAGCCTGCCGCCAGCTGGCACTGAAAATCCAGTTTCTCGCTTCAAGATAGCACTCTTACAACTGAGACAAATGTTCCAGAGCAAATTTTATCACCAGAGAGAGAGAGAGACCCCGGAGTTGCGGCATGAATATTGCTCGGCACAGTCGCATTCTCACCGGTGAGCGCAACTTCAAAAAACAGCGCAGCGTACTGCGTTAATCCGATATTACCTAGGGGTAATGCTAATCACCGCTTATACTAGGTTTCCACGTATATTTGAAGAGTAGAAAAAATAAGCTTGTAGTACAACAATTGCACTGTTGCACGTTTTCCTGTCAGAGTTCGTTAAGTGCTTGCCACATGGACAACAGTGGGATCGAGAGTGTTCAATAACGCACCGGATACGCTGTGCAGATTCAGTACCAAAGGTACTAACTGAGGAGTGCTGCTCTTGTACCCCATCATAGCCTGCAGAAAGAGGTTCTCGTACTTCTCTAGTGAAAACAACAAGCACATTTGAGCACTATTTAGTGTACATGACGTGCCTTTTATTGAATCTAGAAAACCGACATTTCGCCCGATTGAGCTGCACGATCCGTCGCTCAATGTGATCGGCAGTTGGAATGGAGACACGCGACGATACGAAGTGCTTCCACTAATGACCACATATTTCTCTGTTGCCACAGAGTCGCCTACAACATATGACTAGCTCACGCCAACCACGGTGGTAGACGAGGTAGGAAGCGAGGGTTGCTCAACTTCTGTGGGTACTTTGAAATATCAGTAAAGCTCGCTAGGATGATTTGTCCTAGCAACGCACACCGCACTATAGCCTTCCAGTTTATTGTCTATGTATGTTGCATCTTTGTTGTTCATTCGCTGCAGAGAAGTTGTTCGGCCTTTCGGATAGAAGTAGTCCAAATATGGCGTGCTGAACTTTTCAGGGAGGCAGTAGAATAACGCTCTTTGCGCAGTCGTCAAAAAATCCTCAAGGCAGCAGAAAGGATCACAAAAAAACCTCGAGTAATATCGCAAACATACTCGCCTAAATAAGGAGAGTTCAAATTGCGAGCAGCTGGTGTGATGTTCGGCACGTGTGGCCACTCTACCCACACTACTGCGATTGGGTATGCAAATGCAGATGTAGTAATGAGTAACAGAGACAGCAGACTCTGCAACATCACCGGTATCAGAAACCTGAGCAAGCAAAGTGACTAAAAAACTGTTAGCCATATATAGACATATCAGTAAGACAAGCGAAAGAGAAGATAATGATATTTGGTACTGAAGTGAAATAATTCCAGGTGCTATAAGCACAATTGCTATGCAGACTGCAGCATAGACTGAAATTCTTGATTTAGCAGAATATGCGTAGCTCATAGCAGCGCTCATAAGAACCATAACAACCACTTTCTATATATTCGCATTGTAGCTTCTTGTTGAGTTGTGCTTCAGTAGAATTTTTATTCTGCGGGTGGTAAAAAAGGTGTTATAGGCTCCACGCCAGAGCTTCCATAAATGTATACAGCTTTGCATCCACAATCGCGCGCTGGCCCTTTGCAGTATATCGCTGGACTGCACTCGAAAGCTCTCCTACCGCGGTCTTGGGTTCAGAAATGGGAATCAGAAGAACTTCAATGTCCTCCCCATAATCCAGGTGTTGCTTTGGTTCCTGATTTTCTGCGCGCTCACCGTCAACGTCGAGGCGCACCAGAACGCAACATGAGTCAGTGAGACCGGGTTCTGTAGAGAGGGGCGGTGAAATAGATACAATTCCAGTTTCATCTACCACAAAACCTGTCTCCTCGTGCATCTCACGAATGGCGGCTTGGCCTGGACTTTCGTTGTAATCCACCAAACCTGCTGGAAACTCCAGACAAACTGCATCCACTGGTGGACGATACTGTGCAACAACCACGATAAACTTATTGCTGCTTCTCCGCACCACGGCACAAATTTCGACTGCATCAACCGGGATTGGTGCCGGAGAGCGTTCAAATGCGCTCATAGGTATGGACCGGGTCGTTCTCTGCACCATTTCCCACTTATGCCCTGGCTGGGCATCATTGTTGCTGACGGTGTACGAAAGAGAGCAAAGTCGTGTGAACTTCAGTCCAGCCATGACCTCGAGCCCCGTTCTGACGTAGTTGTGCTTCATGATGTGTGTTGCTGGCAAAACGAAAAAGACCTAAAGGTGATTTCATGCAGAGCAGTGAAGGCGTTTGACAGTGATCACACCTATATCTTTGGCTGTGCTGAGGAGGGGGAAAGAAAAGGTGGAGAGGACCTAAGAGGCGCCGCTTGGTGGGTGATTCAGACAGTGCTTCTTGCCATTTGCCACAGAATATGAGGTACGGGTGTCTTACCCACCCTATCATCCTCATTGCCCATAAGCCGTTCCGCCTTATCAAGCGCTCCCTCTAAGAGGCCTACTTTACGAGGAGCTAGCCTAAAACTGAGCGCACCCCACACTATATTACACCAACCCCTAATTGTGCACGGGGAGGCCAAAAAACGCGAATTTTGGGGGATTTTTGAACGGGGTTTCTGTATGCCATTTTTCGGTTTTCGCAGAACGCCCCTACCCAGAGGCATGTCGGGGAGTACGATTTTAACCCCATTTTTAAAATAATTATAAGATTGAATTTATCTGCATGGTAATGCAGCATAATAAGTTAATGTAAAATAATTTTATTGTCACGTTAGTAGCTATTAGTAATAATTAATTAGTAACAATCTAGTTTATAATCTATAGCATAAATAGAAGAATAGAGTTAGTATAAATATATATATTTATCAAATAAAAACTAGAACATAATAAATTATAATTATAATCATTGAATAGTATTAGAGTATGTTAAACTATAAAATCATTAAAGTATTATAAAATAGTATTAATATAGCACAATATAACTTAATATCAATATATTCTATGCTTTACTCATTACTCATACTATCATAACAATACTAACTATATAACTATACTGAGCTAGTATAATGATGTAACATTGTAAGTATATATGAGATAAAATAATTAAACTAAAATTA
>NC_009327.2:1419309-1441199 GCF_000002845.2 Leishmania braziliensis MHOM/BR/75/M2904
TCGGGAGTCTCCGTGACTGTGGCCGTAACGCCCCCGGTTGCGATGTACTTGCCGTCAGGCCTCTATAAGAGGCAAAGTAGGTTTTGCGTGTAGCTGCTAGAAACTTGATCCTCCGATACTCTCAGATTTCCGCCTTCAAGGTAACAGATGCCATTTGAGCTGCTGATGAGCGTGCCCTCAGGCGTCACCGCCACACCGGAAATATCGCTCGTCAATCTGTTTGGAATTGTACAAATGGGCCACAATGCGTTGCCCTCGCAGCTGATGGTCTGAATACCATCACGCGAGACGGCGATGAGCGCCTCTGTCGAGAACATGTAATGAGCTATCGAAGACAGCCGGATAGAATCCAGTTGTCGATGTAGCAGCAGTGAGCAGAGAAACTGTCGCGTCGCAAAGCCTGGAGTGGGCTTATCCCGGAAGGCTGCGCTTCGCAGCGTGTAGCGGTTGACTGTGTCGATAATTTCCTGCATCCCTCCAGCGTTTCTATTCTTGGATAGAAAAATGGGCTAATATGACAATTAAGCAAGGGTGTATCCTTTTTTCATGACCCGCTGTGTGCAGCCGTAACTGCATTTCTGCCAGAGAAAAGAAAGTAACGGATAACTATATATATATATATCGGAAGGCGTGGACGGGACGAAAAGCAAAGCAGCGTGTGGCAAATTGCCGACTGGAGAGCTGAGCGGTGAGCAGGAAAAGGGACCAACTGAGCGGTACAAACGAGACACTCCTAGAGAAGTACTATACATACAGGAGTGCATACTTTTCAAAGCAGGGCTTCCTATTTTTCTCTGAGGCAAACATTAGCAAAGAGCACTCTGACAGTGCGCTGCACGTGTGCTCCATTTTTTTTCCGTTTGGCCGTCTTCACACGATAACTGTGTGATACCTACCATAAGTTGCCTCAACAGCAACACAGAGATCCTCACTTCCAGAAAAAGAGGCGCTTCATCAGTGGCTTCGAGTCAGTGCTCTCTGTAGAGGTAGGCACGGCACTCTGCCCTTTAATAGGGGCCTGCATGCCCATAATCTTACGCTCTTGCAGCGCAACATACGGCTTGTACCGTATTTTGTCCCTTTCTGGCTGTGGAAGATTGAATTCCCTAATCACACCCGGGTCTGTGACCTTCCATCCGTACACTGGGCATGGCTCACCAGTCAGATAGGGATGAGTACTGGGATTCGGTGGCTTGCCACCTCGAAAATATAGCTTGTTACCGCTCTTGTGCCACACACCCTGAATCATCATATTTAGCACACGTGGTATTTCACTGGGGTTGCGCCTAAGGTTGCCACGAAGCTTGGAGAGAGGGTGAGTGCGATTCAGCCCAATACCAAACCCCGTTCCATCGGCGCCGTGGTCCATCCAGGCAGGCCATTTGTTCTCTCGTAGAATGTTCTTTGTCTTGTCAAAGCGCCCGCGATCTTGGTCATAGGGAGTGTCATGAAAAGGTTTGGCAAAAGGGTAGACTGACGGTGCGTTGTGAAATACGGCCCGCTTCGGGCACGTAGACTTCAACATAGCAAAATCACTGAAATACGAGTGAGAGCAATGAGAAACAGAAGTAAAATTTTCATAAGATCGATCACTGAGAACTGGGACTTTTTTCCCATTGGTTGCTGCATCCGTCATGACGGGGGGCACCTCAGCGCGTGGCATCTCACCACCCCATTACCCCCACTCTCTCTGTGTAAGCCACGCAGTCCCTATCCTTGCCAATGCCGAATCACCTCAGGCGGTGACAGGGTCAAGCACAGACTACGCAGGGAAGCCAGAGCGGTGCGTCGCTACTGATATTGGCGGTCGGGTCCTGGATGGCGTTGCATTGGAACGAGCTGCGACAGTGCACGTCTGCACCAGCCACGTGACGAGCACTGTCCACGTCACCTGAGCGTACCTCACGCGGCCCTCGCGGCCCACTGGTGTAGGGAGCCCGAGCCACCTCGATGGATGCACCAGGCGGTGACCGGCATCGTGGGAGCAGCTGCGGGGCGGGGGTGGGCGGGCAGGGTGTGAGACAGGGCCCGCGTCCGGATGGCTGTCTCGGTGTTGCTGTAACGTCTCTACGGCTGGTTCGCAGCACGCAACGGGTCTGTGGCAGGCCGGGGCAGCGTGGTGTTTCACTCATGCTCTATGACAAAGAATAGACAAGGTAAAATAATGGTTTACTACATAACGACAGCACCTTCACTTTGTTATGCTGTAGGTAAATGATATGGGAATGAAAAATAATGCTTCCTCTTGTCGTTGGCTAGCAGCAAGCTACATTTTTTTTTTTTGAGTCCGGCTCAAAGCCTGTATACAGTCCTAGGGTTCTACATCCAACTAGCTTTTCCATCTCATTTACCATAGCATATAGAGAAAGAAAAACAAGTTTATGGCCACATATTCAAATCAAAGCGGATACACGCTGCGAAAAAGGTTGAAAAGACCGTCATCAAGGGGTGGCAGAATTGGCGGCGCAACAACCCTGCGCATAATAGGTGCCTGTGATCAGGGATCGTATCGTGTGAAGGTCACCTTGAAAGAAAGCTGCTGATAAGAAAGTGCATCTTCGTTGAAATTTGTCTCGTTCCAGATTTGAGCGCTTCCCATAATTGGTAAAGCATATGCTTCCACAATGATGTCTTGTGGATTGTACTGGGCTCCAGCTCACACAACGACAAAGTGGTAATATAGGCCAACCATAATGTTTTTGTACTGACAAGTATACGGATTATAGGTGCCATTGAGGGAAACGAGGGCATTGAATAGCCCACTGATAGAAATCCAGCTCGTTGTATCGTTTGCAGGGCGTCATTAGCAACGGCTATTCGATCCAGTACAGTAGGTGCGCCATTGACTGTGGCGTTGATCAAGGCAGATATGATGTCTCCAGTCCCGGAGTTACAAATGGTTTGAAGATCAAATTCACTAATCAAAACTAAGCACCCACTACTAAGGATCGAGAGCAGGAAGCCAGCTCGTTTCCACTGATTACCATTACATAGCCTGCCGCCAGCTGGCACTGAAAATCCAGTTTCTCGCTTCAAGATAGCACTCTTACAACTGAGACAAATGTTCCAGAGCAAATTTTATCACCAGAGAGAGAGAGACCCCGGAGTTGCGGCATGAATATTGCTCGGCACAGTCGCATTCTCACCGGTGAGCGCAACTTCAAAAAACAGCGCAGCGTACTGCGTTAATCCGATATTACCTAGGGGTAATGCTAATCACCGCTTATACTAGGTTTCCACGTATATTTGAAGAGTAGAAAAAATAAGCTTGTAGTACAACAATTGCACTGTTGCACGTTTTCCTGTCAGAGTTCGTTAAGCGCTTGCCACATGGACAACAGTGGGATCGAGAGTGTTCAATAACCCACCGGATACGCTGTGCAGATTCAGTACCAAAGGTACTAACTGAGGAGTGCTGCTCTTGTACCCCATCATAGCCTGCAGAAAGAGGTTCTCGTACTTCTCTAGTGAAAACAACAAGCACATTTGAGCACTATTTAGTGTACATGACGTGCCTTTTATTGAATCTAGAAAACCGACATTTCGCCCGATTGAGCTGCACGATCCGTCGCTCAATGTGATCGGCAGTTGGAATGGAGACACGCGACGATACGAAGTGCTTCCACTAATGACCACATATTTCTCTGTTGCCACAGAGTCGCCTACAACATATGACTAGCTCACGCCAACCACGGTGGTAGACGAGGTAGGAAGGGAGGGTTGCTCAACTTCTGTGGGTACTTTGAAATATCAGTAAAGCTCGCTAGGATGATTTGTCCTAGCAACGCACACCGCACTATAGCCTTCCAATTTATTGTCTATGTAGGTTGCATCTTTGTTGTTCATTCGCTGCAGAGAAGTTGTTCGGCCTTTCGGATAGAAGTAGTCCAAATATGGCGTGCTGAACTTTTCAGGGAGGCAGTAGAATAACGCTCTTTGCGCAGTCGTCAAATCCTCAAGGCAGCAGAAAGGATCACAAAAAAACCTCGAGTAATATCGCAAACGTACTCGCCTAAATAAGGAGAGTTCAAATTGCGAGCAGCTGGTGTGATGTTCGGCACGTGTGGCCACTCTACCCACACTACTGCGATTGGGTATGCAAATGCAGATGTAGTAATGAGCAACAGAGACAGCAGACTCTGCAACATCACCGGTATGAGAAACCTGAGCAAGCAAAGTGACTAAAAAACTGTTAGCCAGATATAGACATATCAGTAAGATAAGCGAAAGAGAAGATAATGATATTTGGTACTGAAGTGAAATAATTCCAGGTGCTATAAGCACAATTGCTATGCAGACTGCAGCATAGACTGAAATTCTTGATTTAGCAGAATATGCGTAGCTCATAGCAGCGCTCATAAGAACCATAACAACCACTTTCTATATATTCGCATTGTAGCTTCTTGTTGAGTTGTGCTTCAGTAGAATTTTTATTCTGCGGGTGGTAAAAAAGGTGTTATAGGCTCCACGCCAGAGCTTCCATAAATGTATACAGCTTTGCATCCACAATCGCGCGCTGGCCCTTTGCAGTATATCGCTGGACTGCACTCGAAAGCTCTCCTACCGCGGTCTTGGGTTCAGAAATGGGAATCAGAAGAACTTCGATGTCCTCCCCATAATCCAGGTGTTGCTTTGGTTCCTGATTTTCTGCGCGCTCACCGTCAACGTCGAGGCGCACCAGAACGCAACATGAGTCAGTGAGACCGGGTTCTGTAGAGAGGGGCGGTGAAATAGATACAATTCCAGTTTCATCTACCACAAAACCTGTCTCCTCGTGCATCTCACGAATGGCGGCTTGGCCTGGACTTTCGTTGTAATCCACCAAACCTGCTGGAAACTCCAGACAAACTGCATCCACTGGTGGACGATACTGTGCAACAACCACGATAAACTTCTTGCTGCTTCTCCGCACCACGGCACAAATTTCGACTGCATCAACCGGGATTGGTGCCGGAGAGCGTTCAAATGCGCTCATAGGTATGGACCGGGTCGTTCTCTGCACCATTTCCCACTTATGCCCTGGCTGGGCATCATTGTTGCTGACGGTGTACGAAAGAGAGCAAAGTCGTGTGAACTTCAGTCCAGCCATGACCTCGAGCCCCGTTCTGACGTAGTTGTGCTTCATGATGTGTGTTGCTGGCAAAACGAAAAAGACCTAAAGGTGATTTCATACAGAGCAGTGAAGGCGTTTGAAAGTGATCACACCTATATCTTTGGCTGTGCTGAGGAGGGGGAAAGAAAGGTGGAGAGGACCTAGGAGGCGCGCTTGGTGGGTGAAAAAGACAGTGCTTCTTGCCATTTGCGACAGGAAAGGGGGGACGGGGGTCTCACACAGCCCATCGAGCTCTATGCCCATAGGCCTTACCGCCTCTCAGGGGCTCCGTTCCAAGAAACGTACCATAGGTATATGTCCGCTGTCTGGGAATGGGGTCGGCATGCAGCATTTTACGCTGGGCAGTTGGTGCCCTACCCCCGCCCTTGGTCCTCATGCGCCTGGGGGGGGGGCAAGGGCTATGCCGTGCCGGTGCTAAAGGCGCATCCCAAACTGTGAAGGGGCTTCCAGAACCGCTTCTGTTCGCACCAAATAAAGCGGTTTCTGAGTATATCAGACATGCCTCCCGTGCACTGAAAATGACGCAGTGGTAAAGCTGCGTTTCTTCCCCAGCATCATGAAAGCCTTTACACGCCACCGAGCTCATGATTGTCAGCAAACCTTCACGCTCAACTTTTATCAAAAGAAGTCTTTTGGTTCCTGTTTTTCCAGCTTGTTCTGGCATGCGCGATTTCAGCAGCCGATAGGAAATCCATTTCTCTGCAATGTCTGACCTTTTGCATCGCTATGAAAGGGCCCATTCTCGTACCTGTTTGTTTTTAAAGGCAATCACCACTCTTTGTTTATCTCATTCCCTTTTGATCCTCTTGATTATTGTATTGGTAACGTTTTCCCCCTTTTTGCCTTCCTACGAATCAAAGAAAAGCACAGGAAACCTGAGAAGCTCGCCTTACGAATGAAGACCGTGTCAACACGTACTCCCGTTCTTCAG
This sequence comes from Leishmania braziliensis MHOM/BR/75/M2904, assembly GCF_000002845.2. Taxonomy (NCBI): domain Eukaryota; phylum Euglenozoa; class Kinetoplastea; order Trypanosomatida; family Trypanosomatidae; genus Leishmania; species Leishmania braziliensis. Next base: position 1,425,354 of record NC_009327.2, read on the forward strand.
CTGCGTAGCAGCTGTCAATTTTTGAGTTGTCAGCGCAGGTGGCATCTCATCAAAGGCGACAGAAGGAAAGACGAAGAACTCAAGAGCGTTGAAATCGCTCCTACCTTTGAGTGTGACAGAATAGCCAAAGGTGGTGAAAGTGGTCACTCGGGCAGCATTTCAACATGTGTCGATGAGCCCATAGAGCCACTGTCGCAAGGCCTGACGAACACAGTGGAGGGAACACCGTATCGTGTCAACTGGTATGACTTTCAAACTGTGAGTCCAGCGAAGCGCTTCACTTACTGGGTATACCGCCGCTTGCGAGATCTGCCACCTGAGTGGCAAGAGTACTATCGCAGCATGGTGTATCAAGAAATCAGCGCTAGTCGGTATGTAAACCAAACATGGGATTGCTTTATGATGGTTGTTGATGGGTATCGCAAGGCGAAATGGGTACTTCGAAAGTACGGCGTGCAGGTCGACGAAAGCCTTATCCCGAGACCATACAACAATTTCTGGGAAGAAACCACACACGAGGAGCGTGTTTGGGCCCATCGACGCTCCCACCAAATGAAAGAATTACAGGCGCTGCAGCGCGATGATGACGAAACAGTATTCGGGGCAAACATGATGAATCGGAACGAAGTGTCATATACGTCAATCAAGAATCTTCAGAGTGGTATGCAAGGCGGAACACCTCTTCATGCTCACGACCTACCTGCGCCAAAAGAATCAGATTTGAGAATGTCGCGCCAGGACGAAGAAATGAGCAGTGCGCTCATGTCGAGCATCGAAGACGACAAGTTGTGGAACCCAGTGCTGCGATCTCGCTTGCATACACAGTTTCAGCGAACAGAGGCAGAATTTTACGGCTTCGAAGATGAAGATGATGACGAACCTGCTGCAGAGATCCAGGGAAAGTGAAAAACTACAGAGTTGTCATGTTGAGCTCACTCACTTTGTTCTTAGCTTCATCCAACGCAAACCCAAAAGGAGAATATATCTGGTAGCAGACGCTGTGACTTGTAATGCTGCATGCCTTGATGAAGTGATAAAGAGAGAGCAATTTGGGACATGCCTAACCTAGCTTAGCTCTCACACATACCAAAGTGGTGGGGGAAAGTTGGACTACCTCTGCGATCTCAAAAAATGTGTTATGACTTTCTCCCTTCCTATCTCTTGCAGTTGATCGAGATTTTTTTTTTTTTTGTGATACACAGAGCAAAATCACGCACGTTTGATTCTCAACAAATAGTATTCTGTGTAAAACTTTTCCCTTGCGGAAGATGGCAGACCTGCTCTCCCTTCGACAAATTACCGAGCTCAAAGAAACCTTCACCATATTCGACATAGATTGTGATGGTAGCATTACTATCGACGATTTGGAGCAAGCGTTCAGTTCCATTGGCCACAAACTATCGAAGAAGAAGCTGCAGTCAATTTTACATGATGCCGACCTAGACTCCAACGGTGTGATTGACTTCCCGGAGTTTCTCACGCTTGTTGCCACGAAGCTGAATGACCCGGAGGAAAAGGAGCTTGAAATGCGTCGCGCGTTTCGTATGTATGACCTGGGAAATACCGGTTTCATTTCTGTATCCAATCTGCGCTTTGTGATGGGGCGCCTTGGCTGTTCTCTGACAGCAGAACAGGCGTTCGACATGATTAGCGAGGAGGATACAGATGGCGATGGGAAGCTAAGCTTTGACGATTTTCGGCGCGTTATGACTGAGGGATGGGGCGCAACGCATTGACTCATCCTGGAAGGCATGGTTTATTTTATTTTATTTTTTTCCATTTCAGTTTTGTTTGCGTTTTCTTGAACATGTAAACTATTGTTCTTGGCCTACTTGTCAAGAGCAGCTCTCATCCACCCCTTTCCTCAGTGTGGCATCTTAAGAAACTCGTTCTCTCTTTCTTTGAATGCTAGTACTAGAAAAAGAAGCACAGAGCCTCGAGGCAGCACATACCAGGCATCTCTTTTGGAGAGGCTTCAAGCGGGGAAAGCTTTTCCCCAGGCTTATTAGGGAGTACCTGTGCTCGCTATACTTCACGTTTTGCGAGTTTTTTCCGCCCATGGGCAGCGCATATGTCCCATGTAGCTCTGTGTGTGTGTGTATGCATGTATGTCCCCTCAAAGAGTCGCTGATGATGCCACTCTCTGTGAATCTGTACTGTTTGCCTGACCCGTTATTCTCTTCTTTCAATCGCTTTCTCACAGGAGAGAAGTACTTATTGGCGCAACACTCTGATTTTTCTTTGTTTGCAGATGTAAGACATACGCGAAGATACTGTATCACAGTTATAGGTATATGAGAGAGATGAGCAGCACCGCTATGAACATACCAATCATAAAATACGATATCCACGATGTTTTTCTGGCACTGAGTGTTCTGAGGAGGCTACCAGAATATACGAAAAGGTTGCAAAGAAGCTCCTCAGAGGTATCATATCGAATCATTTACAGCTCGATTTGCGCTGCCCGCTGGTACTACCGCTGCTACTCCCGGTACGGAGAATTTGTTCGTTTACTCAACAAATACACTGAATGTATTACTTTGAATTTACCTAACACCGCACTCCAAGTCGCGGAACAAATTGCAGCGCACGCTTCCCAAATTCGGATTCCGCAGCACCAGCAGCGGCTTCCGCTTCCCATTCTTGTCTCTATCCTTCTTGCGGCGATATGCTGCGTCGCGACGGTGGTTCTCATTGGCGTTGGAGAAACTTGCTGTGGCAAAGCCGATATTGCCGCACTGATACTTAGCTGTGTCAGCGTCTTGTGCTTATGTGCACTGCTTTCACTCATTTACGCATCCTTAAAGTGGCACGAATGCAGAGGGCAGGAACAGCTTGTTGACCGGATAGTGCGAACGGCCTACGAGAGCATCGGAAAACAGAACTTTTGCAGCAACCCGCTGTCGGACAGAATTGATCTCACAGAGCGAATGGCCGTCGAGGAGACAGATGAGTTTCTTCTAGACTCGGGAACCGCACATCGTAACCAGCGGGCTATTGCGATGCTCTTAAAAAAGGCCACCGAAGATGAGTGGAATGCTGCCTTACAGAACAGAGGACTTCCTCATTCTATGATTGGGCTTAACGCCATCTATCAGCATACAATTATTATCATGACGGACTTTGATGGACAGGTAGTACTGTGGAGCGATGGCGCGGCTACCTGTTTTGGATTCAGTGCACGAGACGTTGAGGGAAACAACATAAATTCTCTTCTCTATGGCGAACGGTCGGTAGAGCTCTACGCCACAATGACTGAAGCTGCTATGAAAAACTCGCGCCTCTCTGAAAAGGTTCTCACAATGGCACATATGAGTTTGGGGACTGTCTCTATCAGCGCAACGGTGGTCCTGAGCTGTGAGACCGAGTCGAATCAGCCCGTCGGGTTTACTCTTATCGGGTCTGTCCGCTCCGATGAATTGTCGCAGACGCAAGCAGTGCTGCACTCCTTCTTTGTGACAGAATTGTCACAACTGTCTGTCAAGGACAGTCAATTTCGTCAAATTGTCTACTGCCTGCAATGGAAAAACCTGCGCGATTTCTCCGCGCTGACGAGGGGCTGGAGAAGCGCGCACATTCGGCAGCTGCTGTCCGAGGTCATCAAAGGTCGGCAGCGCTACGTGAGCTTCGAAGTCGATCCAAAGGTAACCGAGTTGCCGCCTATTCTCTGCGACACGGTTGGCGTCACTGCTGTGCTGAATCGATCCTTCGAGCTGTTCTGCGAGAAAATCAGCGTTCGCGTTGAGCAAAAGCGCACGACCAGTGCGGTATACCAGCTCGTTGTAATTTACCGTCATGAGATGCCCGGGCTCAACCGAAATACCTTGATTGGCATCACCCGCTCTGCAAATGACCTTGGCGGTATTGTAATTGATTCCCCCGGTACGCTGAAGCTGTTGCTGCCCTTCATGATGAAGGATGAGGTAATTCAAGTCTTGCGGCCTCAAGATGCTGCTGCACAAAAGTCCAATGGCCATGACCCACTCATTGTGCTGCTCTTGGAGAAGAATGGCGTGCACTGTCACAATATATCAGCATCCATCTGGAACTGCGGTCATTCTGTGCGGTTGGTTGAGAGTGTTTGCAAAGCGTTGCAGGCCATCGAAGAATCGACCGACCTCGGCTGCGCTATCGTCGACATCGACTCGAAAGGTTCTGACCGTGTGGTCGAGGCGCTGCTGGCGAAGCACATCTACATAATCGAAACCTCCGAGGCGCTAGACAGCGTTGCAAAATGTGGTGACGCCCTTCTGAAAAAGCCGATTTCGAATGAGGCGCTTCGTAAGGAGCTAGACAGAGCCATCAATAGGTGTGAGGAGGCGAAGCGGGCCGGCGAGGAGCTGCTGAAGCGGAGAGAAGTGTTTGGAAAGGTGCGAAAGAGCCCATGGACACAAGGCCGTCTGCTCGGGCGCGGCGGGCATGCTGCTGTGTACGAGGCGACTTCTACCCTGACGGGTGGCAAAATGGCCGTCAAGATCATTCGCGTCTCCGGCAACTTTGAAGAGCGTATCGATGAGTTTATGAATGAAATTGAGATTCTGTGTCAGTTGACACACCCCAACATCATTCACTACTTTTACTGCGAGCGGACCGAGACAACCCTCAACCTCTTCATGGCGCTGGCTGACCAAGGTACGGTAGCCGATCTCCTCAAGCGCTGCCCACGGCTGCGCGAGAACCACATCGCGACCATCATGAAACAACTTCTGCAGGCGGTCAACTACTTGCACGAATGTGGCATTATCCATCGCGACGTTAAGCCAGGCAACATGCTCATTTCGCAAGGACAACTGAAGCTGTCTGACTTCGGTACGGCCACTACGAACGTTCGAGAGGGCACTGTTGGCACCATAAAGTACATGGCCCCAGAGGTCGTTGACGGGAAGTCGAGTGGTAAGGAAAGTGACATTTGGTCTATCGGCTGCGTCGTCTGCGAGTGTTTGCAGATCAAGCGCTCTGGTTGGGGCTTGCTTGGCTACGGTGCGCCAGAAGAGTACCCCAGTGATATATCTGCTCAGGCGATCGACTTTATCAAGGCTTGCATGCAGAGAAATCCGTCAGAGCGCGCAACCGCTGGCACGCTGCTGCTGCACGATTTCATTGTACACCTCGACCACGAGGTGTTGCAGCTAGCTGAAGTACCAGCTGAGACAGTGCCAAACGAAGAGGAGGCAAAGCCACCTAAATCCGGCAGAAGTTCCAGTGACTCCACCATCATCAGCTGGTCCTTCGACTAGTCTCTATGATCTCTTTTTCTTACCTTACTTCTTGTTTTGCTGTCTTCAGGTGGGCAGAAATTTGCTGTAATGCATTCTCTTCTCCCCTTTTTTTTTCTTGCTGCCGAGCGATCTGTTGCGATTGGCTTCCAAGGCTCGTGCTGCACTCGCATCTGCACACAGAGCTGCACATTTGCAGTGGCGCTTGAATAGTCAACGCCGTCAACAACAAAAGAAAAATGGCGTTCTGCTGTGTAGCCCTGCAAAGGCGCCTTAAAGAAAAAAAAAATAGCGCTAATATGCACACACTTTTGCTATGGGGCGTCCTTTCTTCTCTAGAAAGCGGCGGTGAGGGTCATCTGCTCCATAGGGAAAGCGTTCTGTGTTGAACATCACGTTGCCGCTCCTTCAGGTTCTTTCTCACACTTACGGAGCGGCAACAAGAAGAAGCTTTAGGGGTGCTGTCGAATGTGTTCTCTCACTAACGCGCCTGCTTTTCACACTACAACACCGCAGAGTCCAATTAGGTGGTTGACTGCCTCTGACACACACCACCACGGCCTTCCAACCGACTCAGTGTTTTCTCCTCTTTTCTCTTCCATCGCTCTCGTCCTTTTCTCTCTGACGGGTCCTATGCAGTCCTTCATTCTTTTCTGCGTTGCACACTACCCCCTCCTTTCCCTCCTCCCGCTCACACAACACCCCCAACCTCATTAGTGCGGTCACGCTATCGATTCCTCTCTGTCGCACAATGGTGGTGGGGCAGCCAGTGTCAACAGCCCAGGGCAGTTCGCCGAGCCTCTCCACATCTCTGCAAGAGCCTTTCCTACGCTACGATCCGAAAGAATGTTGGCGCAGCGCCAATGGACCAGTGGTAGAGGAAGCACGTCCGATGCTGAGGAACCGATACTTCAACATGGACCATCTCGCCTTGTGGAAGCCGTCTCTGCTCGCGTCTCTCGGCGAAAAATGCCATCGCGCCGTGTATGTGAACGAGTATCATGCGCTTCTGTGTAGCCGACGACTGGTTCTGGTGCATAACAACGGCCGCTACATTATCTTTCCCCCCTTTTGCGACACTCTGAATGATGCCTACGCGGAAAGGGTGTCCGAGAAGTGCACGCTAGTGCTCGCGGCTGTCGCATCTGGCGTCCACGTGGCCCTCGTTCGAGACTCTGACAGCCAGAAACCTGATACCCTCCAGAGCGTCTTCTGTCCTACCGCGTCTGCAGTCGCCTGCATTCATCACCTCGGAACGAACCTCTATGGCTTGTGCTGTGAGAACTGCAGCGTGGAGAGTTTGGCAGTCACGCTCAACAACATGCACTTGCCGCACCCTGGGCTGCACGCGAATGTGTTGCCCAACCGACATGGCTGGGTCCAGGCGGCTTACGACTATCTGTCCCCGAAGAGATACGTGCACAGCCTCTTCGACCGGCACAACGGGTATCTCCTGATGCTGTCGAGTCGGAATGTGTCGCTGTGGTTGTACAGCGACGCATTTCATTTGCAGCTCGAGTGCTCCACAGCGCTTCCCAGGGAGGCGGTTCTAGCGATTGTGCCCCTGCTGCAGGATGAGTATGGGGAGACGGAGGTGGCTGTTCTCATCACCGGCAGCGGCGGGCGTGTGCCGGTGCATTTGCGCACCACGACAGGCAGGCGCGGCAATTCGCGGTCGCTCTCCCTGGGTGAGCTGCGCGGTCTTCCTTGTGGAGTGACGAACACAGTGGTCTCACTGGCGTGCGCTTGCGATTCATCGCTGCTTTTAGCGGACCAGCGCACCTCCTCTCTGCTTCTTGTGACGCACTGTGAGCCATTTTGCGAGGCACCTTACAGTTCCATCACGCACGTTGTCACACAGCACTTCCTGGGCAAGCCGATCTGTGGCGTTGGCGTCGAGAAGAGCGTCCGCGACGGCGGCAGCTTTATCACCTTTACTGTGTACTGCGGGGACTCGACAATTGTACGACTGGGTCGCATGCCTCGTGGTCAGCTGCTGCAGCAATATTTTGCGGCCACCGTAGCGGGCGGGATAGATGCTCTTTGCTTGCTTGAGCCGCAGGTACGGGTAGACCTTCTCCTTGACGCTGTACTTTGTGGCCTCCCGATCTCGTATCTATCTCAGTTCCTCGACCCCCTTCTCCACCCGAGGGCGGCGACGGTATGCGCGCTGCGCCTCTCAGATGGCGCGCGTGGCATAATCCGGCACACAATGCGGGGCTTGCGAGAGTTGTCGCGTTCGTGCTTGTCGTTTCACTACTGGAGACTGAAGGAGGAGCTGGCGCAGTCGAGGTCGAGAGTGGAGAAAAGTTACACCATTCTCACCGAGGTGCTGAACCGTGGTGGCTGGCTGGACTGCCCTACACGGCAACAACTGGCGTGGGACGGAGACCTTCTGGTGCGCATAGACGGCACGCTCACAGACACGAGCGCTGTGGATGCCCAGGCAAAGGTTCTGCAGCAGCTGCTATCCTCGGTGAGGCACGCTACGACAATCGCGTGGCTTTACGGCTTGCTGTTAGAGACCGGTGCCACCTATCGATTTTCCGACCGACTGGAGGACTTACTGTGGAAGAGCGACCCGGTAGGGGTGCAAGTATCGCTGTGCATGAATCTACTGGAAAGGCGCAACAAGGGCATCACGGACAAGCTCTTGCAGAAGGAGTACGTGCTGCCGCAGCGCTGCCGCCTCGCTGTGACCCTCTTGTCACTGGTGCTGGACAAGTCACTTGAACCTGTCATGGCATACACGCGACGGCATATCCTCGACCTCGTGGAGTATGATCTTCTCTCGTACACGACGGACCTCCTCGAGTCAAGTTTCCCCACCTCGCAGCCTCGTATCCGCCTTCTGGTCTACCGCTATCCGCACAATCAAAGTGTCTCATCCGATATCTTGTCTATGGTCGAGGCCATTTCGTCAACCAGCGAGCTCTACAACACACTGGTGACAATTCTCGGCGACGCGGCGTGCGACGGCGAGCTCACCGCCGTCCTGCTTGACTGGATGGAGCGTCACACTCTCGCCGACCATCGGATTTTGACGTTCGCGAAGGTTGTCGCGGACATGCGACTCTGCGTCGACCCGGCGCACACCTTGACGGGGCGCTTCTTTTCATCGGTCAAGCAACAGGCGAACGGAAACGCACAGCAGGCGGCGCTGCGGTTTGCTGAGCTGGCACGCAGCGATCTCTCTGTACCCCTTGACGGACGGCTGCTTGCTATAGAGCACGCCATCTCTGCAGCGCCGTCAGATGGCGATCGACTGACTCAGTTTCTGTTGCTGCTGCAGCAGCAGCTGGCCAAGCTAATCGCCGAGCACCTTACCGTCGGCAAGAACCTCGTCTCTGCGCGCGGCACCGTGGAGGCGGATCTGCAGGCGTTGCAGGAGCACTATGTCACTGAGAACTTTCTCTTCGAACTGGCTGGACGCTACAAAGAGCTGGGCGGGTGCATCATCCAGCTCGACCTGTTGAAGATTCACTCAGACTCGGCTGAGCTGCTGATCGCTAATGCGCTGACTGGTGTGCTGACGTTCCTCAGGGCTGTGGGGCTGTCTGCGCCACAGGCGGTGCAACGCGTTCTGCGGGAGTACCTCGGCACCTTTCAGACCTCACTTCCTCTCTTTCCGTTTGTGGAGTTTCTTGCCTTTGATGGTCAATCACCTGCCCGTGCCATTGACGAGCTTGAGAAGGTTGGCGTGCCGCTGCTCACCATCTTTGACACCTTCATGAGCCTGCTGGACGGGCACCGCAATCCACTTTTTCAAATTGGTGACACGGTGCTGGCGCTGGGGCAGCTAGTGCCCAAGATCAGCCCTAATGTTCAGCACATCTGCGCAGCGCACTTGCTAGAGTGCAGCCGGAGCATGCTGGCCGGAGAGCAGCGCGCCGCTGTGTTGTCAGAGAAGGATGTGCACACCATCAAGTACATCGGGGATGACATGCGGAAGCTATCGCAACGGAGCCAGGCAGCATTCTGACGAACTACGAGCCACTGACCGGGCTTTAAGCTTCCTTCTCGATGGCTGTTCCCGCTCGGTAGTTTTTTTTCGGTTTCGAGTTTGCCAAAAGCAAGGAGGTGCACAACTTCACGTGAGGTGGCCACTTCTCATTCCCTCCTGCTTTGGTTTTGTCTAATCCCCACCACTCGTCAGAGGCGCAGGGCGTCTAATGCATTGTGAAAAACAGAATAGTAGCTGTGTCCTTCTCCAGCGGCGAAGTGCTTCTGTCAGTCTTCCTACCATTCCATCGGAGCACAACTGTGTTTGGCGAACAGTACCGTTTCTCTCTTACATGTGAGCTTCTCCTGCAGAGGAGCTATTTTTACTGAAGGGGCTTAGGTACTTCCTATCATGGTGCACTCGTTTGATTTGTGTGAGTGTGTTGCCTAGGCTTTTGTACTCAATACTCTCTACTCTTTCCCTTCCCTCCTTGTGCTGTCACTCTCACTTTCTCTCACTGGCTCTCTTAATCTTCCCCCTAATCCCTGCCCACCTCCCCCCCTTTGTGCGGCCATGTGCTGCTCTCATCTTTTCTCTTTGGCGCGATTTCCTTCTTCTTTCACTCGCACGCACTTGTGGCATACCCGGCTCCTATCTCCTCCCCACTCGCACCACATCCTCTTCCCCTTCATCCCTTCCTCAACGTATGACATCGCTTATCTGCAGCGTACCCTTCATTACCCTTTTCGTATCCTCTGTTTCTCTGCTTCTCTGCTTCTCTCCTCCCCCTTTTCGTCTGTTTTCGCTTTATTAATGTTTTTGCTGTTGCGTTTCTTGGAAAACCGCCCTTGATAGCACCGGTCGTAGAGGAAGAGCTCAGCCTTTTGGCTACTTTTAATCCCTCTCTTTTCGCCTTCGCGTTTTGCCTCCCTCTTTATTTTCTGGTTGCCGGCCCACACGACTCAATACACTCTCTGACACAGGCAAGCACACAAAGGCTCCTTCCTCTTCTCCCCTTGGCTGCACCGCCCTTCAGTGAAGCTGTGAACATAGACCCTTTCTGACTCCTCACTTCTCTCATCGCCATCATAAAAAGAGATACATATTAATCTAAGTCCTGTCACACTCACACGATGAGGTTGACACAAGTACACATTCAGCTACATTACTGCTCCTGATCCCCCCGCTCTCTTTCGTCTTCCTCAAAGGTGTCGCCACTGTTTTTTCTACTCAGCCCTCTAGCACTCTTTGCACTTTATTTTTCCTCTCTTCGGCCTGACTGAGCTACGCTTGCGCGCCGTGGTTTGCGGATCGCTAGTATACGCAAATACCCGCATAGGCACGGGCTCCAAACTGTCCACTCAAAGAGGGCTTGCAAGAGAGAAGGCAGCGTGGGACAGGCGTTCGTCGCGCAAGAAACGTGTTTTGACGACTGAAACCCTCTCCTTTACTCTCTGTCCACCCGATGCTCCGCTTTTGCCTTGCACTGCGCGCTACTAGCGTGCAACAGAAGCCCCACTTGTTTCGTATTGATCTGACGTCGAAGCACACGCCAGGTCGCCTCTACCTCGCCGATCGCGCCGTCAAGTCCACTGCCGCGGATCCATGCTTTGTGTGCCTCGATAACGCCATGGCATGCCAGACAGTGGATTCGAACGCTGCGGTGGTGCTGCGCAGTTGCACAACAAAGGATCGAGAACTCTTTCAGTACGGGCGGATGCGCTTTCAAGGCATGAGTTGTGCTCTTGTGTTTCGTCACAACCACCTCGTCTTTCAAGGCATCGGCGACGCCTCCGTGCAGACTCTTGAAATGTCGCTGCACTATAATGACATTTTCGCGCTACTTGGCGGCATTGGCGCGGACGAGAACATATCGGAGTGGGTACGTGCAGTGGAGAAGGCAGTCGCTGAGGGTGACGTGGAGTATGTAGCAGAGGAGATGCTGTTGCAGCTGCGGTGCACCGCGGAAGGCTGCACCTCCGTTGTAGCAAAGATCTCAAAGTTCTCAACAGGCCTGCCAGAGCCGCCGAACTATTCCCATCCCGTGTAGAGATACAGCACAGAAGAGAAACAACATGGCGCTGCTTGAGAGTTTATTTTTCTCTCCTATTAGCTCTGTTCACTCATGCAAGAAAAAAGGACGCACATAGAAAGCCAGAAACGCTCTGAGAAGGAACAGCAGCGAAGCAAAGGAAATGACGGATCCATTTCATGTTATGGTTGTGACGGAGCGCTCAGCGCTTCTCACCGCGGCACCCTGTACGTTGCGTAAACATACACACGCACACAAAAGCTAAGTAGAGGTGGACAATCAAGTACGCGTGCGATGCTGGTTGTACGGTGGCCAAGCTGCGGTCACAACTCCCTCCCCTGCTCCCCCCTCCGTACACACGCACGTGCGTTCTCAGATTTAAGTCTGTCTTCTGTGACCCAGGGACACACATGCGCACTTGAGTAGTTTCAGTCCACACCGTTATTGATCGCCCAACCACCACACAAACAGCGAGGAGCAGTAGACACTGTTTTTCTCTCGCTCTCTCCCCCTCTCGATGTCTCTCTCAGCGATTTTGTTTTCCTTCTCGTCCTCCTGCTTCTTCGCTTGATTGGTGGTTCTGTACAGTTCTTTGTCGTAACTTCTCTCTCGGTTGCTCTTTTGCTCGGAGGCTTCTTATGGGGTTCATTTTGACAAGCAGCCGTGCGCTCTCTTCGGCGACCCCCCTTTCTTTGCTTCACTTTTTCTTTTCCTGTGTAGGCTTACGAAGTAGGTGCCCCACTGTAATGTAGCGCTTTTTGGTGTGTCGTTTCTTCATCCTCTTCCCCTCTCTATCCAATCGTGCGCTCGTTTTTCTTCTTCATCTCTTTCTCTCTCTCCGTATGTATCTCGTCCCCCCTCTGTTTCTTCTCCCCTTGTCCTTTGTGTCATCATCTCACCTGGCCGTTCCTGCTCTCTCCTTTTGATTTCTTCTCCGCCACTCTCCGTCTAGCTTCCTCATCCCTCCCACCTTTTCATCTCTCTACCTCTCTATGTGGAGTGCTTTACTGACCTTTCTATTCTTCGCCTCACCCCCATACTTTCTCCTCGCTCAACTCTCTCATCTCTTAGAATGCGAGGTCATCTCAATGGAGACAGAGAAAGCGGATGTGTGTGTGTGTGTGCGTGTGTGTGTTTGGGCCGTAGGTGGAGGTGCATTTCCTTGTTGTGTTCCTGCTTTCCCTCCTCACTGCGTTCGTGGACTCCGCGTTGATGCATGCACGTGCGTGTATGGAGTGTAAGTCCCTCTCTTGATATGGGGACACTTCACTTGGATGGATTCGCTCAGCGTTCTCCCTTCCTTCTGTGTCTTGGTTCCCTCTTGCTCTATCGTCGCGCATGTGTGTACCTTTTTTTTTTTTTTCGATCTGGCGCCCCCTCATACAGGCGGTGGGCAGTGATGTGGTACAGGCGAAGCAGACAACAGCAACAGAAGGCATTTATATATGCAACCATCAAAGCAAGAAAAATGAAGTAAAAGTGAAAGGAAGACGAGTCGTTTTCTCTGCTCCTTCGTGCTGGTAGTGCCTGTTAGGGTCGGCGGGTGTGGAGAGGGGCCTTTCAAGTTGGGACGTGCGAGAAAGAGCAAACAGCCAAACTGCACCACGTACTAGCAACAGCATAGTTGAATGGCGTATGGTTAGGCGAGAGGAAAAGAGTGCGAACGCGCTGCCCAGGGGGGACCAAAAAAAAAGGAAGTCTCGAGTACAAAGAGAAATGTAGTCAGGTCGATGAGAAGGAATGGTCTACGCCCATGCCAGCTAACCGCACTCAGAGCATGAACAAGAGAGAGGAGAGGTGGAGCAGAGGCAGAACTGAAGAAAAAGGAGACAGTAAGAATGCCGGGCACCTGTAAAAGTGTCTTCTACTCTTCTCCATAGCCCTTTCCGTGTCACCCATTTCTACTTCTCCCCTCATTCCGCTTTCCTGCTCTCTGTGTGAAGGCATCCCTGTCTGTGTAGCGATGTGCACATGTGTGTTGTGAATGTGTTGGTCTGTGCGCATGTTTTTTTACGCTTATAAGCCTATGCCGAAATATTTGTGGATTCGTGTTGTTTGTTTGTACTCTGTTATACGAACGCCGACAGCAGGCGCAGAAAAAAAAATGTAACGTACCGGCGAAAACTTCGGAATGAAGGCGAAAACGAGTGTGGCTGCGAAAGGTTCATAGGAAGTCCAAGAAAAAAATCAATGAATTTCTTTTTTTGTCTGTTCTTTGCTGACGCCACCTCGTTTATCAACGAGACATCGATGTTATCTCGAATGTGTGCTTTTCTCTTGTTTTCATTTTCTCTTTTCCTTCTAATAGAACCATGCTCAATTCATCATTTCCTTTTGCCTCCTCCTTGAACCATGTCTTCTGTTCTCCTTCTTGCCTCGACGCCTTTTTGTTTAAGGGTTCGAGTTGTCTTCTCTCGACCTCTCTCCTCAGCGTGTGAGCCAAATGAGGACGACGATGCACTCTTTTCTTTCACTTCCTCTCTATTTCATTTACTTCTTTTATTTCCCTTTTCTTTTTTTCCTCTGTCTTTGCATTTTGATTCGCCTTTTTTGTGTGTGTGCGTGTATGGGGTTTCGTTAACGGTGACTCATGAGCGATTTTGTATCACATCGACAGAGCCACCAGAGAGGTACAAGACGCCTATATACTATCCAGCGTGTTGGTGTGTGCACCGCCCCCCCAAAAAAAAAGTGAATATGCGGAAGAGAAGGGAAATACACCAGAGAGGAGAGTACCTTTGTTCTATGGCTCTTGTAGAGTGTGCTTGTGCTTTCTTGTGTATCTGTCGACATCTTGTTGAAGATGAGGCAGCCGAACCACAAGTAGTAGAGCTCTTCTCGAATGCTCCTTCTCTCATTTTGTGTATCTTTTTTTTTCTTCATATGAATGTGTTCTCCTTCTGCTGTTTTACGTGGGCCACTTCTCTGTCGCGATTTCGTTTTGCCTTGGCCTCCTTTTCGTCTCGTTATTGGCCAGTGCACTTTTGAACCCCCCCCCCCCCCAATACTCATATTTCTCGGCGTGTCTCTTTTACTATACATGCAGGCGTATGCATCGCTGTGGATGTGGTATCATTGCAAATTGGGAGGTGAGTCTATGGATTGGAGGCTTTTTAATTTCTTTTTTTTTACGGAGGATATAGGCGAAACGATAATGGAAGTCCGCCCCACCCCATTCCCCACTTCATCGTCCTTTTATCTTGTGCTTGTGTGTGTGTGTTTAGTGGTGCATTCCAGGCTCCGCTTTTCGTTTTGAGCATTGTACACTGAAGTGGCACTTTCCTTTTTTTTCTCCTCCTTTGTGAGGCTATCTTTACCACAACGACATACATAACCCTCCCTTTTATTTTGTTTTCGACGATTGTATCTCGCGTTACACTGAAATGCGCAGAATCCCCTACGACGACCCCCAAGCACGTAGTCGGACGGTCGCCCATTGACGTGTTCCCCCTCACACGCGTTTTCTGCAGACGACAAAATGGCTCTCTTTTCGGCATCGGTTTGTGTGTCTCTCTTTTTTTTGCACGTTGTTGTCCCCTCGTTTTTGACGAAGAGATCGTCTGCGGCCAGAGACGAAGAGGGACAAGAAGGAGTGCACAAGCCAGCGCCCATGAAGTGCTTGTGTGTAGGTGTTGGTATGTGTGCTTGTATCAGCGTGCATTGAAGATCTCGTGTATCCATCACTGCGTGTTCTCTCATAGTTTTTTATTCATCCCCCATCACCTCTCTCACTCTCTGCATCTCTCTCCTGGCCAAGTGTACGCATTTTCCCTTAGTTTTTGTTTCGGTGTCTCCCTTCGTTTCGTGCGTATCGAAATTTTTTTTCCGCGTTTGTGTGCTCTTTTCCCTTCTCCAATTATGCTTTGGCGCGAACTCAAGCACCAAAGGATTCATTTTCGACCTTCTTTACTCCCTATCTACGCTACACGTCTTTTTTTCCTTTTTTTTTCATTCTACTGTTGTAAGTCATGTTGTCCTTCAGGACTACCACACGCACCATGTACACACTAGCAGGCACATGCATTCAACATTCATTTCTCGTCTCTCGCCACCATTTTTTCTCGTTTCGTTTGTCTCAAATTACCCTCTTTTCTTTGCTTCGGTCTCTCACATAATGAGCGTTGTTCGCAATACCCACCATACGTGTTGTGCGGAATCCCAAGACGTTTGGAAGTGTTGTAGTGTACGCACCTCTCTCGTTTTGTCCTCTGTGTGTCTGTCCCTTCTTTGCTAGCATTAGTCGCAACACTTACGAGAGAGGAACGATGCATCTACCCTCAAAAGTAGGCCGAACGCACCGTCTGCGTTGATGGTGCCACGCTACGCTATTGTTTTTTTTTCCTCGTTTCTCTCTCTGTCTTTCCTCGAGGAGCTGCTCGTGTGTGTGTGTGTGTGTGTGTGTATGCCAGAGGGTTTCTTCGCCACCATCCCGCTCTCTCTCCTTTTTCCAACGAGCCATATTTTCTTTCTCTTTCGATAGTCGTTTCAGTTGCCGCTCATCACTCACCTGAGTTGGAGTGCAGGTGACAAACGAAAGTAACAACAAGGCGGAGAGCTATGGGGTGTGGCCACTGCAGCATTACCCAGGCAGAGCAGTATGCCGATGCGCACAGAAACCAGAGAAGTCACAAGAAGGAGAAACTTGGTCTNNNNTT
>NC_009327.2:1441299-1460357 GCF_000002845.2 Leishmania braziliensis MHOM/BR/75/M2904
CTTTAAGTGCTTCTACTCTTCTCCATAGCCCTTTCCGTGTCACCCATTTCTACTTCTCCCCTCATTCCGCTTTCCTGCTCTCTGTGTGAAGGCATCCCTGTCTGTGTAGCGATGTGCACATGTGTGTTGTGAATGTGTTGGTCTGTGCGCATGTTTTTTTACGCTTATAAGCCTATGCCGAAATATTTGTGGATTCGTGTTGTTTGTTTGTACTCTGTTATACGAACGCCGACAGCAGGCGCAGAAAAAAAAATGTAACGTACCGGCGAAAACTTCGGAATGAAGGCGAAAACGAGTGTGGCTGCGAAAGGTTCATAGGAAGTCCAAGAAAAAAATCAATGAATTTCTTTTTTTGTCTGTTCTTTGCTGACGCCACCTCGTTTATCAACGAGACATCGATGTTATCTCGAATGTGTGCTTTTCTCTTGTTTTCATTTTCTCTTTTCCTTCTAATAGAACCATGCTCAATTCATCATTTCCTTTTGCCTCCTCCTTGAACCATGTCTTCTGTTCTCCTTCTTGCCTCGACGCCTTTTTGTTTAAGGGTTCGAGTTGTCTTCTCTCGACCTCTCTCCTCAGCGTGTGAGCCAAATGAGGACGACGATGCACTCTTTTCTTTCACTTCCTCCCCATTTCATTTACTTCTTTTATTTCCTTTTTCTTTTTTTCCTCTGTCTTTGCATTTTGATTCGCCTTTTTTTTGTGTGTGCGTGTATGGGGTTTCGTTAACGGTGACTCATGAGCGATTTTGTATCACATCGACAGAACCACCAGAGAGGTACAAGACGCCTATATACTATCCAGCGTGTTGGTGTGTGCACCGCCCCCCCCCCCAAAAAAAGTGAATATGCGGAAGAAAAGGGAAATACACCAGAGAGGAGAGTACCTTTGTTCTATGGCTCTTGTAGAGTGTGCTTGTGCTTTCTTGTGTATCTGTCGACATCTTGTTGAAGATGAGGCAGCCGAACCACAAGTAGTAGAGCTCTTCTCGAATGCTCCTTCTCTCATTTTGTGTATCTTTTTTTTTCTTCATATGAATGTGTTCTCCTTCTGCTGTTTTACGTGGGCCACTTCTCTGTCGCGATTTCGTTTTGCCTTGGCCTCCTTTTCGTCTCGTTATTGGCCAGTGCACTTTTGAACCCCCCCCCCCCCCCAATACTCATATTTCTCGGCGTGTCTCTTTTACTATACATGCAGGCGTATGCATCGCTGTGGATGTGGTATCATTGCAAATTGGGAGGTGAGTCTATGGATTGGAGGCTTTTTAATTTCTTTTTTTTTACGGAGGATATAGGCGAAACGATAATGGAAGTCCGCCCCACCCCATTCCCCACTTCATCGTCCTTTTATCTTGTGCTTGTGTGTGTGTGTTTAGTGGTGCATTCCAGGCTCCGCTTTTCGTTTTGAGCATTGTACACTGAAGTGGCACTTTCCTTTTTTTTCTCCTCCTTTGTGAGGCTATCTTTACCACAACGACATACATAACCCTCCCTTTTAATTTGTTTTCGGGGAATGTATCTCGCGTTACACTGAAATGCGCAGAATCCCCTACGACGACCCCCAAGCACGTAGTCGGACGGTCGCCCATTGACGTGTTCCCCCTCACACGCGTTTTCTGCAGACGACAAAATGGCTCTCTTTTCGGCATCGGTTTGTGTGTCTCTCTTTTTTTTGCACGTTGTTGTCCCCTCGTTTTTGACGAAGAGATCGTCTGCGGCCAGAGACGAAGAGGGACAAGAAGGAGTGCACAAGCCAGCGCCCATGAAGTGCTTGTGTGTAGGTGTTGGTATGTGTGCTTGTATCAGCGTGCATTGAAGATCTCGTGTATCCATCACTGCGTGTTCTCTCATAGTTTTTTATTCATCCCCCATCACCTCTCTCACTCTCTGCATCTCTCTCCTGGCCAAGTGTACGCATTTTCCCTTAGTTTTTGTTTCGGTGTCTCCCTTCGTTTCGTGCGTATCGAAATTTTTTTTCCGCGTTTGTGTGCTCTTTTCCCTTCTCCAATTATGCTTTGGCGCGAACTCAAGCACCAAAGGATTCATTTTCGACCTTCTTTACTCCCTATCTACGCTACACGTCTTTTTTTCCTTTTTTTTTTCATTCTACTGTTGTAAGTCATGTTGTCCTTCAGGACTACCACACGCACCATGTACACACTAGCAGGCACATGCATTCAACATTCATTTCTCGTCTCTCGCCACCATTTTTTCTCGTTTCGTTTGTCTCAAATTACCCTCTTTTCTTTGCTTCGGTCTCTCACATAATGAGCGTTGTTCGCAATACCCACCAGACGTGTTGTGCGGAATCCCAAGACGTTTGGAAGTGTTGTAGTGTACGCACCTCTCTCGTTTTGTCCTCTGTGTGTCTGTCCCTCCTTTGCTAGCATTAGTCACAACACTTACGAGAGAGGAACGATGCATCTACCCTCAAAAGTAGGCCGAACGCACCGTCTGCGTTGATGGTGCCACGCTACGCTATTGTTTTTTTTTTTCCTCGTTTCTCTCTCTGTCTTTCCTCGAGGAGCTGCTCGTGTGTGTGTGTGTGTGTGTATGCCAGAGGGTTTCTTCGCCACCATTCCGCTCTCTCTCCTTTTTCCAACGCGCCATATTTTCTTTTTCTTTCAATAGTCGTTTCAGTTGCCGCTCATCACTCACCTGAGTTGGCGTGCAGGTGACAAACGAAAGTAACAACAAGGCGGGGAGCTATGGGGTGTGGCCACTGCAGCATTACCCAGGCAGAGCAGTATGCCGATGAACACACAAACCAGAGAAGTACACAAGAAAGGAGGAGACGTGTGAGGAAGTACTGTGTGCTCATACGTACGCGCTCATCTTCTTGTTACCACCAACGAACTGAACACCCACGCCCGCACCTATCCGAAGGTGCACCCTCGGACTAATAAACCCCCCAAAACGAAAGTGGACCAAGGACAGTGTACCACTAGGTCTGTGTAGACCTCACATGCTTGATTTGCACACAGCTACAGGTTACACCAGCCTTTGGCCAGTAAAGTAAACACCCGTTCTTTCCCTCCATATTTTCATCTCTCCTCCCTTTCTTAGTCCCTCTGATCAAAAAAAAAAAAACGCTTTGATTTTCTCGTTCTTTCTTCCAGTCTTCTTCGCTGTTCTCTGCTATCAACTCTTTCTTTCATGCGCTTTTTCGTATGTCGTTTTAGGTGTGTGTGCCTCTGTCTTACGCCCCCTTTCGCTTCTTTTCATTTCTGCTGTTTTTTCTTGGGCTTTGCGCTTCTACCTGTGATGAGTCTTGAGGAGGAGGCTCCCTGGCATATTGGTGTATTGCGGTGGACCCATGTTTATGTTTATGTGTGTGTGTGTACTTGTTTGCTTGCATGTTTTACCACTGTTTCTTTTGTCTCTCGCTGCAACCCGTAGGGTACTATTCCTTGTCCCTTTTCCGTCTCTTCACACATTCTCTGCCAACGTATTTTCGTCCTTTTCGCACTTTCTCCACCTTTCTTCGTGCAGAGAAGCAAAGGGAGGTGCAGATAGGGGTGTGACGGGGCTTACGACGGAGGAGGGAAGGTACAGGTGAGGAAAGGGCGCAGGCAGAGAGGCAGGCTGCCCGGTATCCCAGAAAGAGAAAGCAGCTCGGCGATAAACGACACAAATGCAACCCCGAGAGAGATATTCAATGCCTCTTCTCTTTCTCCTCACTCTCCACTTCACGTCTCACGTCTCCCCCCGGAACGCTATACAGCGTCGATCGGATTCGTTCCGTCTTCTCGCTTTCTCCTCTATTACTACTCGATCCGTATCTCCCCTTTCTCGGGGTTTTCTCTCACAGCGCTGTTCTGTCGAAGCTCTGCATTCAGCTGTTGCTGGACAGCGAAGGAAGAATGCAAGCGGATGCGGCTTTCTCTTGTGTAGTACAGTTTGTTTGTGTCTATGTGTGTGTGTGTGTGTGTGTGTGTCTGTGGCTGCTCAACTATCTTTGCCAATGGTAAAAAAGGCTTTGTTGAAATGGTTTCTTTCGCTTTTCAACTTTTTCGTTTTATATTGTGTCTCTATATTGACTTGCCTCAGTGTTGGGCCATTTTTTTCGTGAGGGGCGGATGTCCTCGAACACTTTCTGTGCCGTTAGGCAGGAATAGAAGGGAGAGCAGGGCAGCGAGAAGACGCCTGCGCACATGCACAGACTTGCGCGTTCAGCGTGTGTGAGTGGCCTCTTGCTTCCTCTTGGACCGTCTTGCTCTATTTCACCTTTCCTTCTTTTTGTTTGCGCCTTTTCCCCACTTTCTCCGCTTTTTTTTTGTGTGTGTGTGCGTGACGTTCTGTTTGCAGGAGCGGAGCCACCGGCAGACAACTGAGGCGAAAAAAGAGCAAAAACACACACACACACAAGGGGAAATGTGAGCGTACGTGTGAGAGGTCCTACTAACAACGGACCCAAACATGCAACAACAACAACAAGAAATCAGCTGCCGCTCTTACAGCCCTGTGACACCGGGGCTACGCCAGGCGTATACCACTGTTTGATCTCTCTTTGCGTGTGTATAAGGAGCAAAGGAAGCTGTTTCGAGTTCCTCTTCCATCGTTTTCATTCTAGCTGGCTAGTGCGACACGCAATCTTTGCCCTTTCGCCTCAGTCTTTACACTCTTCTTCCTCGTCCTCGTTCCTTTACTCCTGCGGGACGGGCTACTCTTTTTTTTTTTGCGATCGGCACTGTCTCGGGTAGACGTGATCTTGTTCAGCGCTCACCAGGCTGTTGCACGCAGACCAGCTCTTCAACGTCCTTGGCTCGCTTCGCTGCAGAGCTTAGTGGTCTCGCTTTTCGCAAGCCCCTCACTACAGGTCCACATACGTAGACATCCTCTGTTAATTTCTCTGTGTTCAAGGAAAAAAAGGCGGTGAGGGGCTAGCTGGAATTCAGATGCCACCAAAGAAACGTTCCTCGCGGCGCCTCACGCTGAATGCTGGCGAGGAGTATACCCTTGTCGGGGACGGCGCCGTGCAAATCACACTCCAGTCGGGTCTGCTGGATGTGGCTGGGGTGATGCTGGACACAAATCGCCCTTACACCTTTTACTTGCACACGGATCGTCAGGCTGTCACGCTCTTCACGCTGGAGGGGGCGGCGTGCATGCTGTCGAGTGACAACAAAGTGGATACTCATCGAGGTGTGGCACGGGCGGGCAAACTGGTGCAGATGACACGACGCACTATTCTCACGGCGAAGCGCACAAAGGTGCTCGTCATTGGGCGCCCCCGCAGCGGCAAGACGCTCGCCGCACACACTCTGTGCAATCTGCTTATGCGCTACGGCAATGACAAGAAGAGCGTGTTCTTGATGGACTTGAATGCAGAGTCGAATTGCCTCTACGCACCAGGGTGCGTGTCGTGCATCCAGGTCTCCGAGGCACCACTGTGGCCGGGGCTGACGGCGAGCCCGAAGCTTCTGCCGCTTTCCCTCTACACCGGTGCCGCTGTTCGCCCCTCTGCGAGCAATGTGAACTCGCTTCTACACTACTACGACCAATTAAATGAGACAGTCATGGCCTACACTCAGGAGGTAAGCGGGGCTGCGGCTGTCAACGCCTCGCAGCAGTCGGCGTCGCTGTATGCGTCATCTCTCAACGAGACTCGGTCGCACGTCGTCGTCGATGCCCCGGCACCGCTGGCAGACCTACAGGAGGGTGTCTGGTACAAGAAGCTCATCGAAGTGCTTCGTCCGTCGCACGTGGTGATTGTCAGCAGCCGCGAGGACGGCGAGGAGAGGTGGTCCACCTTTCTGCAGGAGGATGTGCAGCGGGTACTGCCAGATTGTGAGTTTCTCTTCACCGATCCAGTTGCCCACCCGTGCGAGCGTTCGTCGAGTCGCGAACTGATGAGGGAGTACTTCACTGGTACCCCGTTCTACTCTCTAGGCTGCTCTAAAGTGGTGGTGCCGCTCAAATCGCTCATGTTTGTGGAGGAGGCGAGCGAGGGCTCGGGGTCTGGCAACGCTGACGGCGTCCTTATGCGTGTGGTGCACCCTGACGCATCTTTCCAAGCTCTTGTGTGCGCTCTTTCCCATGCGGAGCTTCTGGAAGAGGCGCCATTGGCCCCGATTGCCGGTCTGGTGACGATTGTCTACGTTGATGAGAAGAACGAGGAGGTGGCGATGTTAATCCCGGCCGCAGAGGAGCCTCTGCTGCGTCGTCTGATCATCGTTCCACAGTCTCGCTACCGCGAAACGTTGCGAATGACGAATGCACAGGTGGCGACGATGGAAGAGTGCGTGGCGGTCTAAAGTGAAATTGCTGCTGCTGGCAGTGGCGGTGGTAGCAGTGCGCTCTGCATTGAGTCCGTCTTCTTGTGATACTGCGGTGACAATGACGGGACGGAGACCGATGAAAGAGTAGTACGGGGGCTTCTGCCTTTAGCGGATACTCTGTATCTGTCCGTGTTGTTCTGCAGGTGTGCATGCGTGTGCTCGTGGTGGGGACGCCAGATGAAAGTGTACCTCCTCCTGTGCCACGGTGGTGTGTTCTGCCCAACTCTTCTCATCCCTTCTGTGCGACGAGGTTGAGATGTATGGGTGAGGGGTAGTACAGCAACGAACGAAAAGCCCAAGAGAAAAAAGTGTGCAGAGTTGTGTTTTAGAGAGACGACATACCGTGCGCGCTATGGAAGGTCGTGCCCCCGCCATTCTTATCTCTTTTTCTCTCTCTCACTCCGTGGCCTCGACGTGAGCCAAGTGAAGAGATGTGCGGCATTCCAGGCGCAGTTTAACACCAGAAGCAAACAGGACCCAGGAATAAAACACTTAAATCCCCCTCCCTCCCCTCCCCCACACTCACCCATACACGCATGTGCATACGGGCAAGGTGATACCTCTTACAGCTGGGAGATCTGCAGAAGAGAGCTTTTTGTGGATTCTCCGACCGAAAGAAACTGTATGTGGTTCCAATGTCGCGACGATGCGATCAGTCGCAAAAGGCTAGGCGTCTAAAGATCCCATCCTGTCGTCAAACGTCGCCACGGGTCTCACCTCTCTCTTCCTGACGCCTCACTTCTATCATCTGACCCTGCACCTTTGCCGTTTGTGTCTCTTTTCTGTGACGTAGAGGTCCGCGCCTTCACAGACGTCCATACGCCTACGCACACGCAAGCGCGCAAGGAAGAGGGACCTGTGCTCCTAATAGTTGTGCTTTCCTAGGAGCCTTCCTGCTACTACTATCACCACCCCTCCCCTTTGTTTGCCGCCTCCTTTTCAAGGTGTGACTTCTCCCGCACTATCTTTTCGTTCTCTTCTTGCCGTCACGGGAGTTTAGTGCCTGTGGTGGTGCGTGACGATGCGGGCCAGCGTGCGCGTGCGCGAGACGCACAGGCTAGGATGGCGCTTGCGGGCAAAGCGTGCTGTGGAGAGTGTTATTCGAAAGTATGTTCCCGACCCGCGCGACAATCCGCTCACGGAGGTGCCAATGAGCTCAGAGACTTACTCGAAGACGCATCAGCAGCAGGAGGGTAGCGTGCGCATCGGCATCCGGCCTGGACAGTCAATCGAGGATTACATGGCGGAACGTGACCGCAAGTGGCTCGACCAGCAGCGCCTCATTTTCGAACAGCGCATCAAGGACGACAATCTTCCCACTACGAAGGATGGCCTTCCATTCGTCGGTGCAGGCTCGCGAGAGCACTACATGGACATCGACTCAGCGAACAAGCTCGTACGCACCCCTGAGCCGAAAGACTACGAGATGGATGAAGAAACGGTACTGCTGCGGCGCCAGCTACAAGTGGAGAACGAGGCCGAGTACCGCAAGTTCGTGGCGGAAGCAAAGCGTTCCGACATCGCTGCGGAGGAGACGCAGAAGCGGCGTCGCCCGCACCCTAGTGACCCGAGCT
The DNA here is from genome assembly GCF_000002845.2 of Leishmania braziliensis MHOM/BR/75/M2904. Lineage (NCBI taxonomy): Eukaryota > Euglenozoa > Kinetoplastea > Trypanosomatida > Trypanosomatidae > Leishmania > Leishmania braziliensis. Next base: position 1,449,154 of record NC_009327.2, read on the forward strand.
ACGACCCCTTCAAGCTGACCCCCGGGTACCGCCCACAGGATAGCACGGCGCTGGCACAGTGGCTGAAGCGCCAGCGGGAGTCTGGGAAGTCAGCAAGCGGCCTCTCGCTGCAGACAAAGGAGGGCCAGGAGCGTTTCTACAATGAGGAAAAAATGGCGACGCAGTACAACGCAAACCCGTTTGCCAATCGCATCGAGACTCCACGTGGCATGTCGACGATGTGCATCACCGCCTACTCCCCTGACAGCGTCTTCATCAACGACAGGGAGGTGATTGGGTCGTGCATCGTGACGGAGAAAGGCTACTACCACTGGAACGTGGGCAGTTTCGAAGAGGTGAATGAGCGGACGCTGTCGGTGCTGTTGCACATGTACCCAGTGCCGGATGTGGTGTTCCTCGGCACCGGCCGCAACTTGCACTTCATTGACGAGGATCTTCGAATTGCCTTCCAGAAGCGCGGCACTGTGATTCACTGTTTGACGACTTCCCAAGCGTGTGGGCACTTCGGCGTCCAGCTCTCCGTGTCACGTCGCTCCGCCTTGGCGATCATCAACCCCATACCTACGAACGGCTACGGTGTGGAGTGCTTCGGCGACTTTATAGAGAACGATATGTTCTCCTTGTCGGACACCCAGCTTGGCATTTCACCGATGCGCCAGTTCTCTCCGTCCCTCTTCCGGCAGAACAAGGTTGCCGAGAAGTACAGGGCGACGCAGGGCACAGGCATCGGCCCGCAGTATCACCAACTAAGTGACGGCCGTCTTGTGCGTCCTGGGACGAGCTACACGAAGCTTCGACCGATGCTTGAGCCAGGTGAGACGGTGGACTGGGAGAAGCTACCGTCGTACTACCACTGGTACCCGAAGGAGGAGCTGCACGACTACATCGAGAACACGACGTGGCGCGAAATCAAGGGCAGGCCGACCGGCGAGCCGTTGGAGAAGCGCCTCAGAAAGGCGATCAGCGGCGGCACCTACGAGAAAGATGAGGCCCCAGCGCCAGACCTCATGCCGTGGAACTCGGCCACGATTCCGATCACCAAGTTTCCACATGAGCGAAACGACGAGGAGATCATCGTCGAGGACCCCAAGACGGGCCGCATCATCGGCATGGAGCGCGATACGTACGAGCGCTGGAAGCGCATGATGGGGGAGCGCCGCGCAGGATTGCCTGAGAGTGACCCGGTTGAGTACGATCAGGAGCGCTACGTCACCAACAAGGACGGTGTTGTCTTCGACCTCTCCAAGATGAAGTACCGACCCATCTTCGAGGGACGGTGGAACCCGCGCCGGCAACAGAGTACCGGGCGCACGAATCCGATCATGACATAAGCGCTGGAGATGGCGTGTTTGTGTGTGTGTGTGTGTGTGTGGGAGCGATGATAAGAGGGCGACGGGCACTCACGGGAGGGGGTAGGCAGAGTCAGGGAGTGGACGCTGACTGTGCGCAAGTGCTCGTGCTCGTCTTTCCCTAAGAGGCTGATGCTCTTCTCCTAGGTTCTTCTCTAGTCCCACTTGTGCCAGCGGCACGGCTGGCCTCGTGCTCTTGCCCAGGTGTCTCTTGGTGTGTATTCTCTCTCCGGCTTCCTGTTTTCCCCTTCTTGCTCGTCTCCTCGCCCATGCACACCACATATGGCTAGATGACGGAACTGGGAATCTGCTACTGTTTTTCTTTCTTTTCTTTTCGGAGGCTGAATTCGGTGCGGAGGCAATGGGGACGGTAGGAGAGGAAGTGCTGATGGACGCACTGACGTGCGCCGGGCCTGGATAGGAATGGGAGCGGCTTTGCCTCTGTGTGCGTTTTATTGGCGCCAGGTGGCAATGTTTGTCTGCGTAGCCTTTTCGTTTACATTACACTGGCCTACAAACTCGCAAGAACGGAGGAGGGAAGAAAACAGAAACAATGAGGAGAGGCGGCTCAGTGCGCCATTTGAGTGGATAGTTGAGCAGGGGAAGGGGCGTACGGCAGCAGCAGATTTGCCAAGCGTGCAACACTCGAGCGCTTGATGTGCGTTCACACTCCGGCGATTCTGTATGATTCTCTGCCATTTGATGTGTATTTTTTTATCAGTCATTACCGGTGGTGTGCTGCGCATATCTGTGGTTGCCGAGGGACATTTTCTCTGCCCTTGGAGACACCACTGAGAGAGGTCGCCCCACCTCTACCTATTCACTTCAAGCTGCGCAGCTCGGTGCTTTTTCCCCCTCTTTCCTGCTCACCCTCCTCGTGCGACCTGCTCTCTCGCTCTCTCATGTGCATTTTTTCCTTCTCTCCTTGTGCATGGGGTTTGGCAAAGACGAGGACGGCGCACTTTTGCCCCCCCCCCCCCCCTAGTTGTGGCCTGAAAGAGGAGCCGCGAACGCTCACCACCGAGCCACCGCTGTGTCCTGGTTGACTCTGTCTTGAAATGGCTTCTGCATGAGCGCGTACGTACAATACTCCGGACGAACTTGAGGAGACCCATGCTTGTCATCGACGGCACAAATGGTCCACTCTTCAGCATAGTGGAGTCGGCGGCCGCCATCGCGTACTTGTCGGCGCACTACCCTCAGTTCAAGAAGCGTGGGGTTGGGTGGCAGCTGAGCGTCGAGGAAGTCAGCCTGCTGCAGGCCCAGCTGCAGCGGACTGACGACATACATTTTGCGTCTGCTGACACGAAGGATCAGTTTGAGGTGCTTCGCAAGAGGTACGCACGGGACTGTATCGTGTACGCCGCGCTCACCACAGACCACGGGTACAAGCTCCGCCACGGCAGCCAGTTTGGTGCCAATTACATAGGCTATCAGGATGTTGGGTCGCACGGCGAGTGCCTGTTCTTCACAGGGCCGCTCGCTAAGCTCGAGCAGGTGCGAGCCGTGCGCATCGCACGAAGTGTAGGGAAGCGGGCAATGATAGTGCTTGTACAAGAGGGCGAGAGCGGATGCTCGTCTACCGTCACTGTGGCGGACCTCATGGCTGATTATTTCGCTGACCTTCAACGCCCACACAAGGCACGTCGAAAAGAGTAGAGGCGCCGTGGAAAGGCTGCATCACGCTCCAGAGCGGTTGCTCGAGGGCTTGTGCTGATGTTACGCACACATTCACTTGACTCCACACCCTCTCTCTGTGCATGTGTAGGTGTGTCCTTGCATATGTTCTTTGCGCACGGTGTGCTCGACAGCTCAACTCGCTGACTCCTGCACCTCTCTGGCTATTTTTATCTGCTGTGCGTGTGCTTGTGTCGTGATGGCAGTGCGATCCTCAGCATCTTTTTCTCATGCGATGCCGCGAGGTGTTGCTTGTTATGCAACGAAGCGTGGCGCCTTTTTCGCCCTGCCGCTGCGGTGCTCGTGTGCTGCTGCGGTAGTGGATGGACTGGAGATGACAGCGGTGGAAGTGAAGAACTGTGGTGCACTGCTGGTGCTACTCTGCGCCCTTCACGCACTCAAGAGCAGCGCACAACATGCCCATCGTGGCCAGTCTCACCGTGTTTTGAGCGACGGGCGAGCAACACAGCCTGAGGTATCGAATGCGGACTGCATCGTAGTGGTATCGGAGCCCCAGCCATGGTGCACTCTGCGCTAGCGCCTCACTCTCCCTTTCTGCGCTTACAATGAATGCATCCATGCCCTTTACCAACTTCTCTCTGTCACCTCTTAACTCTCTTTTTCCCCTTCTGCCCCACTGTCGCTCTCTCCCTCTGATTTGCTATCATTTTTCTCTCCCCGCCTCGGCGGAGTGGTTCCATCGCTGCGCGTTCGCTATCACCCTCTCCTTCCCCCCCTTACCTGTCTGGTCCTTTCACAACTGCCATCATCACCTGCAGTGCGAAAAGAGAACATCAAGGACGATGTCCTGCCCTCGTGTTCAGTACCGCCGTCGCATGCACTATGCCACTCGCGGCAACCGCATGAAGATGGTCCGCACCCCGGGCAACAAACTCGTGATGCAGAAGCGTGCAAAGCGCTCGCAGGGTATCCACACCCCGTGGGTGCTCGGCCACAAGCGCCTCGGTGGCACCAAGGCGCTGCGCCACATCGACGCCCGCCTTGCCTCCCGCCACGAGAAGAGTGTGTCCCGCGCGTACGGTGGTGTGCTGAGCCATGCCCAGGTCCGCGACCGCATCGTGCGCGCCTTCCTCGTTGAGGAGCAGCGTATCGTCAAGCAGGCGCTGAAGGAGCACAAGAAGATGAAGCTCTCGCATAGGCGCGCCCTCAACAAGAAGAAGAGCAAGCAGTCGAAGAAGGAGGCCATAGCGAAGAAGATCTCCACCAAGAGGGTTGCCAAGAAGAAGGCGCCGGCGGCGAAGAAAGCCGCCCCGACGCGCCAGCCGGTTGGCTCTAAGCTGGCGAAGAAGTAAGTAGGGGTGATGGAAGCTGTCGAAACGCCGCCTCTCTGCTTCATTCGCACTGTTGGCCGCGCGTGTGCGTGCGATGTCGTTTTCAGCTCGTTCACTAATTATTTTTTTTTTTCCCCTTTCGCCGTTTCGTGTGTTTATTTTTGATTTGGAGCAAATACAACCGAAAGCAAGTGAGCGACGAGGGGAATAGCCCACATCTGCTGGAGCTGCGGGCTGGTCGTGTCGCATCAGGCACGGCTGGCTGAATACGTGTGAGTGCCCATTGCCTTCCCATCGCGGTGATTCTCTCTTTTGTGCTTTGAGAGATGAGCCTCCGTGCAGGTGGGGAGACAAGAATGAGGTGCCACACGAGATCCTCGATTACTGCGGGTCTCCCTTCCTGTCTCGTGGCGGCCATGTGTCGTGTGTGCTAGATCCTCTCGCAAGCGCTTCACACATCATGCCCCATGGCATGGCGCGCACATCTTTTTCCTTCACATGTGTAAGCTAACGTAAGCGGCACTTCTGCTTTATGATTCCCTCCAACGCCGCGCGCTCAACTTTGACTGTGCACTACGTTTTTTTGGTTTCCTCCTCCGCTTGAATCCTCCTCACATGCCTGTCAACACAACACGCCATTGCCTCCTCCCGATCATGTGCACGCCGCTCACGCGTCAACCTCTTCGCCGCCAACTCAACACCCCGACACAAGCTCAAAGGTCCTCTGATTGCTTCACCATGGGCTTCTTCGATGCTGACCTCAGCTACCCCACCGTGCGCACGGAGCGCATGAAGCACAAGCGCCGTCGCCTTGTGCAGGGCCCAAACTCGTACTTCATGGACGTGAGCTGCCCGCGCTGTCGCCAAGTGACCGTGGTGTACAGTCACGCCACCACGGCGGTGGAGTGCAAGGGATGCTCCAAAAAGCTCTGCCGCCCCACTGGTGGTAAGGCGCTGCTCGTGGAGGGCTGCGGGTACCGCCGCAAGCCGGATCACTAATACCTTTAAGCAGAGGCCATGCATGCGCCACTCACTGTACCAATGGTGCCTCCTCCCTCGGACCGCATCTGCTCGGTGTGTCGCTGATTTCGTGATTTGTCTCGTTTCGTTTTGAAAGAAAAAATTGTACAAACATCACCACAAAGTCAATCAACCACCTTCCTACCCGATGGTTACAAGACGGTGGAGTGTTGGTGTCGCTCACAACGACTGCCTCAGAGATGGAGGAGGAGGAGCAGTGCTGTGGAAGACAAGGTAGGGGGAGGGAGGGGCATGAGGGTCACGGGGGCATATGCTGGTGTCTCTTCCTCACCTCGTCTCCTTGCCTACCTCTTCTCCCACCAAGGTATGGAAGGGGGGTGGCGGGGGTGACGAGTAGCTGAAGACTCACTGACCTCCATGCGCGTGCACCGCCTTGCCCACCAACTCCATCTCCCTCTGCTCCCTTCAACCCGTTTGTCTCCCCTTTCTATTGATTACCAACCAAACACGATCATCATCTACATCTTTTCTCCCCATAATGCTCGCCTTCTTTTTCGCTCTCTAATGTGCCACCTCATTTTCTCCACCACACAAAACTCCGCGCCCAACTACGCAAATAAAACGCACAACAACGTCGGTAGGCTTTTCAAAGCTTTTGTTGTGAGCACGACCATGTCCAAGATCTCCCCGCAGGCTCTGTCGGAGGCCATTCAGGCCGTCCTGAAGGTGGACAAGGAGCGCAAGTTCAAAGAGAGCATTGATCTCCAGGTCAACCTGAAGAACTACGACCCCCAGAAGGATAAGCGTTTCTCTGGCTCCCTGAAGCTGCCGAACGTGTGCCGCCCGCGCATGACGGTGTGCCTGCTGTGCGACCTTGTGCACGAGGACATCGCCAAGAAGGAGGGTGTGCCGACCATGAACCAGGAGGAGCTCAAGAAGCTCAACAAGAACAAGAAGCTGGTGAAGAAGATGTGCAACCAGTACGACGCCTTCCTGTGCTCGGAGTCGATCATCAAGACCGTGCCGCGTCTGGTGGGGCCGCACATGCACCGTATGGGCAAGTTCCCGACGGTGTGCTCGCCCAGCGAGTCGCTCACAGAGAAGGTCGTGGAGCTGCGCTCGACCGTGAAGTTCCAGCTGAAGAAAGTGCTGTGCCTTGGCACCTGCATTGGCCACATTGAGATGAACGAGGAGCAGCTCCGCCAGAACGTCATGATGGCGATCAACTTCCTTGTGTCGCTCCTGAAGAAGAACTGGCAGAACCTGAAGTCGGCGTACATCAAGTCGACCATGGGCAGGCCGCAGCGCATCTATTAGGCACTGTTGAAGTTCCCCTCTCGACTCACTGGTATGCTTGTGTCTTGTGTGTGCGTTTTGGAAGAGTCGCTTCTGTGAGCTGTTCGTGTCTGTGCGTATGTGATGGCGGCTCGTACCACCACCCACTGCCGCCTCACGCGCACCCTTCCCTTCTCCATTGCGCTTGCAGGTGCACCACTCAAACGGCCTTTGTTTTGATTTCTTCTTTCCTCTAATTTCTTTACTTGTCATTCAAACGAAAAGTCAGCGAGCGCGAAAGAGAAAGGGAGGGCCCGACGGGTTCTGTGGAGCAGCAATGGGCAAAGGTTGTTTGTCCAGGAGGTGAGTGGAACATGAGGGAAGGGGGACGCGTATGAGAGAACGGAGGAGAGTAGTGAGGTCGTGAGTCTTTCCGGTTCTTTTCTGTCCCTTCCTCCTTGTCTCATGGTCCCTCCTTCGCGTCTACCCACGTCCATGGCCTGCGAGGGGAGTCTGTGTGCGGTCCCGCTGCTCTTGTCGCACCGCCGCGGCTCCATCCCACGTGCGTGATCCCGTTATAGCAGCAAGGCACTTCCTCCCTGTTCTCTCCCTGTTGGAAGGATTGTCAGTCTGCACGCCGTCACATTCCAGCATCCAGAGTTTGTGTCTCTCTGTGTGTGTGTGTCGGTTGCCACGAGGTGGGTGTACAGCTACTGAAGGGCGCGAGTGGTGAAAATGATTTCACCAACAAACTGTACTACGGATGTGCGTCGGCGCTTGGTTTTCACGTTCTCTCCTTCTCATCCCACTTCTGCACCTTTCTTCCTCTGTACTACACACCCACCCACTCGGTGCATTGTCTGTGCCACACTCACTCTCGTCCACCTCAATGCTGCTCGATCTCTTCCTTTGTTTTTATTCGTTGACCGCCTACCTCACCACTACCATCACGTGCGTCTCTTCGTTACCGAAACAAGGAAGCAACCCACAACTCTCCCCGTAGCTTCAATCAACTCACAACAAAATGCCGATCACGCAGGAACAGCTGAAGCGCCGTGCCGAGATGGTGCGCACCGGTGGCAAAGGCTCCATGCGCCGCACCACCAAAGCCCACCACAAGAGCACTGGTGATGACAAGAAGGTTCAGGTCACCCTTCGCCGTCTGGGCGTCACCCCGTTCAGCGACATCGACGAGGCCGTGTTCTACCGCCAGGACGGCAGCGCCTACTACTTCTCCAAGCCAAAGGTTCAGGCCTCCATGCAGACGCAGTGCTTCGTGGTGTCGGGTGACTACGAGGTTAAGTCCGCCGAGGAGGTGGATGCCAAGAAGGACTAAAGTTCTCAGGGCTGTCTCTAAACTGCTCAGCTTCTCAAACGCTTTTGGGAACCTTCTCGTTTCCCTCCTCTCCACCAGCCGCCACTGCCCTCTCCGGTTGCTCTACCCTTGTTTCATCCCAGAGGCGAGGTCCTGTCGGGAGAGAGGGCAGATGCGAGGGTTGGGGGATGAGTAGAGAAGGCGAGGAGCAGCACAGCTGGTGGTGGTGGTGGGGGGGGGGGAGAAGTGGGCAAGATAGATACGAGGGGAGAAAGGCAGGCGGCGCGTCTGTTGTCCTCGTCGTACCGGCTACTGCTTTCCGTCCCTCTCTGCTCCTTTTTGCTTCACACTGGGATGTGCGTACCTTTTTCATCTTCTTTTTTGATTTCCTTTCCTGTAGCTCATTTACCTGAACACAAAGTAGACACACACACACACACACACACACACGCACGCACGCACATCTATGCGTGTGCGCGTTGGGAGGCGACAAGGGTTGCCGTCATGGGTTGCAGCGGTGGCAAGGCGTCTGCATTGAGGTACACTAGTTTTCTAGTGGCTTTCCTCTCCCCTGCCTGAGGGCTACTTCTGCTCCTTCCCTCTCCCCCAATGCATGCGTGCGGAGTGACTGGGCACCTCTTTCGGTTGATTTAGGAGGCGAGGGGGAGAGTAGGGGGTTGCAGTCTTTTGATAGAGACTGAGAATAGGGCGAAATTGCTGCAGCAGGCAAGGTGTCGCCTCTTCGTTCTCCTTCGCTTTTTCTTCTCCCCTCGCTCCTGCCAGGTGTGGTGATGTCACTGACTGTGTGTTAGTCACCTTGAGAGTTGAAGAGAGACTCACACAGACGCACATATATGTATGTATACATGTGTGTGTATGTGCGTCTGTGTGCGAGAGGACGACTGCGGTTTTCACTCGCCATGAAGGCTTCTCCCTTCTCATTTCCTCCTCATTCCCTAAATCACCCCCCTCCCCCACACACATACGCACATGCGAATCTAATGGATGCTCGTTCTCATTGTTGCCGTTTCCTTGATTCTATTCCTTCTCCGTACTTCGCTGCTGCTCCTCCTTCCCCTCGCATAAACCCACATGACAACTTCGCCAATCACACAGCAGCACACGCCTATCAAATCATCGAGTTTCTCACGATCTCCCCCCCGTTTCACTCCCCACATTGTGGTGCTTCCTTTCCTCCAATCATCCTTCGCCTCCGCCTTTTTCACTATCTGGGGGTCTTTTCCTTCCCCCCTTGCCGTCTCTTCCGCTTTGTCACTCTCTTATCGTGTAGCTCGTTTTTTTCCTCTTGAGTAGTCTCTTTCCACGTGCCTCATTCCCTCCTCCCCTCTTTGCTGTTTGTTGCAGTTTCGGTAGTAACAAGGAAAGGGCGACTGGCTCAGACCCAAGAAGAAGGACAGCAGGCACTCACAGCTTATTTCTTTTTCTCTCTGTTTCCTCCATCTTTGCAGGCTCGTGCGTTGTGTTGTTCTGCATCCCGGTACGGCGTGCAGCAGCTCATCCGAGGAAATACAAGAGCCACTCCCAGGCATCGAGCACGAAAGGGAAGCCTTTACAAGGCTGCTCACGCAATTCGCGGCGCATGTGAAGAGAACAGAGAAGTCAAACATATTTCGAGTGTCGTCTCGTGTGGGCGGCGTTTATCGCCCCCCCTTTTTTTTTTCACTCCGCGCCTGCTGCTCTCTTGTTGTTGTGTTCACTTCTCATTGTAGCGTTGCTCGCTGTCTCCCTCCTCCTTTGGCTGTCTGTCCTTGTTGATACGCACACGTATATTATCAGCGGCCTGGAAGAGGCAAGGAATCAAAATGGACGCAATCAAGACGTACACGTACAAGTCAGGGGCTGTCTACGAGGGCACCTTCGATGGCAACGTGCGCTCCGGACGCGGTCACTGGACTCACCCCCAGGGAGAGACGTACGAGGGTGAGTACGATGACAACAGGCAGAACGGCCTCGGCATCTACATCTTCTCCGAGACAGGCAAGAAGTACCTCGGCAACTGGGCGGCTGGGCAGATGAACGGTGAGGGTCTGTACTTCTTCAACCGTGACGGCACGGCTTACTACTTTGGTAACTACACCAAAGACAAGAAGGATGGCGACGGCCACTACATGTACGAGACTGGCGTTATGACGGCGCAGAAGTGGGACATGGGCACGCTGGTGAGGGAAGAGGAGGCGCCGCCATCCGAGATTGTAGAGTGCGCGGTGAGGATAAAGAAGCTGATGGACGCCGTGCGCGCGGTGGCACCGAAGGAAATGGGCGAGATACCGCCTCCTTCAGAAGTGCGCACCTTTCAATTCCCTTCCGGCGCCACGTACACGGGCCAGTACTTTGGAACCAAGAAGCACGGCCGTGGCTACTGGCTACACCCAGAGGGCGATAGCTACGAGGGTCAGTTCGACAACAACCACCATAGCGGCTGGGGCGTCTACGTGATTGGTCGCAGCGGCAAGAAGTATGTGGGCCACTGGCGCAACGGCAAGATGAACGGCATTGGTGTGTACTTCTTCAACCCGCAGGAGACAGAGTTCTATGTAGGCTTGTACCGCGATGACGTGAAGAATGGCCGCGGCATGTACCATTTCGCTGAGAGCGGCGTTAGCATGGTTCAGATGTGGGAGAACGGCGTGCTGCGACAGGAGACGGAGGCTGACAAGGCCACCGAGGAGGAGTATGAGGCTGGTATTCGCAAGATCATAGAGACAGTAAAGCCCTTTGCACCGAACTACGAGCCGGTGGGGTTCGCCTCCTAATAGGAGCCCCTTCAAGGGTGTGCGAGAGGAAGCCAACGGATGCAACGAAAAGAGCAGTAGTAGAGGGAGCCTGTGAGGAGGCTCTTTTTTTATTTTCTCTCTTCCTGCACCCATTAAGCGCACAGCAGCAGAGCTGGATCGTTCTCTGCAGCTCTCTTTCTGTGCTTCTGTCGGTGCGTTCTCGTGTGAATTACCGAGATGGAAATTGGACTTACTGCTGCATAAGCTATCTTAGCGGTTTCGTCCCCCCCGCTTCTCGTTCCTCTCGGAGACAACACCCACGGGGTCATAGCGGAGGGGCGTCTCTGTGTGCGTGTAGCACGCAAAGGGAGGGGCGCTGGTGTTTTCTCCATGTGCGTCTTTTTCTAGTTGCCTCCTCCTGTTTCTCTTTCGCTCACGTATTGCTGATTTTCTTCCGCTTCTATCGCCTCGAATGTGCATGTGCGCACGTGTGTGTGTGTGTGTGTGTGTGCGTTTTGATTGGAGGAGTATACGTGAGTGTGCCTTACCATGGGGGCGGTGGTGCGTGCGTGCGTTTGTG